>NW_019396577.1:153130-369295 GCF_000591075.1 Eurytemora carolleeae | reverse complement strand
AGCACCACCCCTCTTCCCCCCCTCTCGGTTGTTTAACTGGTTCATCGCAGAGAAAATAAAAACTATGCAAATTTTACAGGTAAAAAAGTTATTCAGTTTTTTAAGCCAGGACATTTTCGCCGCTATTGGGTTTAAAAGTAAATGAAACATAATGTTAAATGCCATGCTGCTGCGATTTTTATAACTTGTATAAATTACATTTTTTGTTTATAATGACACAACATCCAAATTCCATGCTTTCGCGGTAATTCTATTCAAAACCAACGAGAATAAACACGGTGAACATTTTCTTTGTATTGATTATATTTGTTATTTTTGTTGATAAATCAGGAAAAAAGATTTTGTTCTCCAGAAAATGTTGCAGGATTGGATGTTATCGAATCGGAAAAGAAAAAATTGCAATTATTAATATAGAAATATAATTGCACAGTTCACATCTTTTTTTTACCTGGAAAAATAGAAAAAATAGAGAAAATGTTGAAAAAACTTTTATCAGCTCGGATATTCATTATTCATTCATTTAAATAAATTAATATATATATATGACGAAATAAAAAAGATCGCTTAAATTCAACAATTTGCAGCAATGTTTAGAGAGATCAAAATTTTGAACTTCGTATCTTGACAGTTCTGAGATCATTTAAAATTATTATAAATATTGTTAGATCTGATATAAAGACATTTAACTGTAGGAAATCTATATATAAATATAATAATACTAGCCTTAGAGGGCGCTTCGCGCCCATCTTCTAAATTAATTGTGAACATGTTCTCTTTGTGTACATCGTAAAACAAAACATAATTATTTCGCGGATTTTCACAAAAAAGTTCGTGGATTTTCAAAATCTATATATAAATTTGGCTTGTCTGTCTGCTTGTCTCTTAGGCGGGGGGTAAGTAACCCCAATAACCCCCTTTATTTACGCCACTGCCGGGTGGTAATATGATTTGGGGTGTAGGGTGCGGGGCGGTATAAGATTAAACAAGTATGCAAAATCTTAGGAAAATTATAGAACAAATAACAGTAGACAAATAGAAATACAAATAAAGATAAAACTATTTGTTTATGAACAGTAGATTCGTAAAACATAAAACCCTCCAAATTTAAACCTTCTGTGTTTCCATCTAATTTTTTATTAGAATATAGACATGTTTAAATTATCGTAACGTTAACTGATTTTTTAGAAGAATACAAATAGATACATTTTAGAATAATAAGAAGAGAAGGAGAAGAAAGGAAGCAGAAAGGAAGAAGATAGATAATAGAAAGGAAGCAGAAACGAGAAGAAAGGAAAAAGAAAGAAAGATGAACGGAAAAAAATAGATGAGGAATGAAAGAAAAAAAAGAAGAAAAAAAAAGAAGAAAATAAGATGGAAGAAGAAAAGAAGAAGAAAAGAAGAAGAAAAGAAGAAGAAAGAATGAAGAAAGGCAGGAGAAAGAATTAAGAAAGGAAGGAGAAAGAATGGAGACAGGAAGGAGAAAGAATGAAGAAAGGAAGGAGAAAGAAAGAAGAAAGAAAGAAGAAAGAAAGAAGAAAGAATGAAGAAAGGAAGGAGAAAGAAAGAAGAATGGAAGAACAAGTAAACATGAAATAAAGTAGAAAGGAAGTTGTGTGGACGTGACATCCTTTATTCATTTTAATTTCCAACTCAAAAATACTTCAACTTTTAAAAACAAGATAATAAAAGAAATTTTATCAGAATGAAGGAGGATTTAGGAATAAGAATAATCACTTAAAAATGCAGACACATCCATCTATCCATCTATATATGCACATCTATGCATCTATCCATCTATCCACCTATCCACCTATCCATCTATCCATCTATCCATCTATCCATTGCGGGGGGGTAAGGATCGTAAATAACCCTTTGATAGTTCACAGATAGGTTTAATTGTAGACTCCCTGTATTTTTATAATTAGATAGATAGACAGATAGATCTTACCCTAATTACAAGTATTCAGGATAGATAGATAGATAGATAGAAAGAAAGATAGATAAAGAAATAAGTTGTTTTTAAACAGGTTTCCCATGGATTGAAAAGAGTCGCAAAAAAAAGAGTAAAATAGATATGGCACAGTTTTTAAACGTTTACATAAAAAATATAGATAGATAGATAATTCGTTAGGTAGATATATTGAAAGAAAGTTGGAAAGATAGAAGATAAAAATAAGATTGGATGTAATTAAAGGAATAAATCTAAACTTGAAGCGTAAACTTTAATTATTGCGAGGTGGATGAATTGATAGATAATTACATAGATATAAAAAGATGGAAGGATAGGTTAGATTATATTTACTGTGCTCCGCAACCCGTTTCCTCCCAGCAACGCAAAATTATAACTTTAATATTTTAGATTTAAATTTGAAAATTTATCATCAGCCACATTTAATTTGAACAACAGGCTTGACTTCGCGATCTCGTGAATCGCTATTCTAATTTTTCTCTGAATTTTAAGAATGATTAAACTATTTTTTGGTTAAAGAGAGTGACCGGCAATGTATGGTAGTTAAACTGAGAACGTAGTATTATTGAGAATTTTTTTAGGATTCATTTGAGACCTATCAGACGTTTTTACGGTGAATATTTCTCGAGCAAGAGCGCAAATGCAATCTTTAAAATCCTCATAGATTGTCCATTTTGGAAGGGATTATTAACAAAGAGAAGCGGGCTGAAATTGTTTGGTTTGGTTTCTCGTCTCCGAGAGGAGCTTTAGGTTGAAGACGACATTACATGGAGGGGGGGGGTCTTAGTGTTAATGGTTAACAATTGTCCATTTTGGAAGGGATTATTTTGAGAATCGTTTTTTTACATTAACCAATGACGACCACGAAAAATGTAATAAGAAATTCTACAGTAAACTAATTAGATGTTCAGAAACAGGTTGAAAAAAATAAAAATTAACTCTTATCATCATTTGAAGAATTTGAAGAAATCTGGGAGCAAAAGAAATAATTGATTCTAACATTGATTTGTTGACTTTCTAATGAGAAATATGTTCTTAAACATCTAATTACACTGTAAACAGAGATGGATTCCTGGTGGATCTTCCTTGCTAAGTCTCGTATCTCCTTTGTATGAAGAAAGTTGTATAAGCTGCAGTTTATGAACAGTATACGTCAAATATATCAGGACTTTTCTAATATACTTCCTACACTATACAGTGGGGGTACTTCTTTGTTTATCTATCTTTCTATCTACTTTACTTTTTACTCTCTGTCTATTTATCTCTTGAACAAGGAAAGTAAGATTGTCCAGGAAGACTAATGAATTCTGTTTGACCAAATTGTAAAAATCTCCCAAGAATTTGTTGTAAAATCTCCCCAAATCTCATTTATACTTAAAGTCATTCCCCTTCCGAATAATATATAAACACTTAATCCTATTTGTTAAATCCTCTAAGCCCCCCCTTCTCTTTGACCCAATTTTAGATTTTTATGACAGAGTTCTATATTCTTGTTCGTGTTCTAAATTCTACATTCTACATTCTACAAATTCTACATTTTATATTCTTTAGGAACTAGACCCAATGTAAATTCCATTTCAGGCTATCAATATCAAGTCTACCTCTGCATTAGAAGCTTAAACTATTAAGTCTGCATTCAATACATTTTAAGTTTCAAATACTGCATCTTAAATTCTTCTTTTCACATTTAAAAATAATTTCTACACTCAAAACATCAACATTTATTTATTTATTATTGCGAACTATATCTATCTATCTATCTATCTATCTATCTATCTATCTATCTTTCTATCTATCTATCTATCTATCTATCTATTTATCTATCTATCTATCTATTTATCTATCTATCTATCTATTTATCTATCTATCTATATATCTTCTATCTATTTATCTATCTATCTAACTATCTATCTATCTGTCTACCTATCTACCTAAATGAGAACGGTTTGTTATAGAAATGATGAATTACTGCCTGCTGCCTACTGCATGAAGATTATAAAAAAGAATGCTTTTTTCCAGAGTAACTCAGATTTTTTTGATCTTTTAAAACTTAAAAAAATGATCGTTAAAATAATTTTGAACTTAAATCGTTTCATCCTAACTGTGTATATAAAGAATATTTGTCCCTGTCTAACTAATTGTCCCTAGGCCTGTGATGTAGGATGGATGAAGGGCTCCTAAAACCCTCCAATCCTTCCAATTAAGAGTGAATATCAAACGGTTAAACATGAGGGAGGGCGGGGGTTGTTGTAAGATCTTTGAAAAAAAGCCAGAAATAATTTAGAATGCTTTTAGTTGATGTCTATATATATCTAGTTTTAAGGATTAGGAAATATAGATAATAGATATATTCTAAATATATAGATAAACAAACAGTTTACAGGCGTGTAAATAGAGAATAAGAAATTAAGAAATAGAATTAATATTACCAAAAATATATATTCATGTCAAGTACCATTTGTTATTTTTTAAATGAGAAAAAATCTATTGTTATGATTATAAAGCAAAAAGTTTTAATTCTTCAAAAATTATTTGGAATTGATTTTTTCAGCAAAAAAAATGTAGATTTAAAAATATATACAACCCTGGATTTGTGTATAAAGAGCAATACAGATTTTTTTTTACGGCATTAAAACAATTAATTTGCAGATACATATACTGTCAGTAAAAAAATTATAAATATCTTCCAGGCAATGCAGATATAAAGGGTCAGATTATGGAGACTTAGTTATAAACATAATTTATGATAAATTTAGATTTGACGTAGTTGCTTATAGTAGTTTAAAACAATGTGTAAACATTTAATGGAATGCACACTTTGACATTCTTTTTGACTATAATTAAGCAAAACACATTTAATGATAATGATTGATGCCAGAATCTACATCATAACAGTTTTCTCACTATTTACCCACTGAGGGAAAATATACATTTTCCATTGTTTCTTGGGTTTTTAGATTATGATCTATGTATGATCCTAGAAGATCATTCTTCCATTCTTGTTAACTCTTGTTTTCCCTGTATAGGGGTTTTAATTTTAAAATTCAGTGATGGTGATGGACCAAACCTCTGTAGAGTAAAAAAGTAGATGTTAGTTCCACATTTATTGAAAATATATTTCGGTCTGGGTTGACCCTCGTCAGTTCTAACGATATAATAACCATCAAAATCGATAAAAAAAAAAAATTTAAAAAATGTAAAAATCACAAGAATATAAACAAACAAAAAGATTATTCAAAATAAAAATTTGGGCTGTCTTTGGGAATTATTTCCTCACTTGGCAGAAAATTGTTCCTTTATTCTCCAGATCCTGAATGTGCAATATCAGGATAATAGTGACCTCATACATCTTATCAGCCGAGGAACATTAGTCTACCAGCTCCATTATCCTTCCTCCTCTGTCTTCCACCGGACCTCTGCCTCTGATCTCCAGCTGTTGACCAGCCGAGCTATGCTGTCTCCCTTCCTGACCTGAACAAAGATATCATTATTATTAAAAATATAAATTTAATGCTCAAACCTGGAGTGACTGAGAACTTGGATATCATTAGATTGCGTTCAATGATTGAATTAAATACTACAGGATATAAAAATCATTGTTTTTTTTCATTTAAACAACAATTGATTGGTATCTATTCTAGCCCATCCTTGGTTGGAGCATTACAGTATTTTTGACTTTGGCAAAAATGAAATTTTTTTCCTTGGTGAAATTGATTTCCCCTTCTTTACCCTTTTATATTGTCATTGTTGTCTTCATTGTCAGTCCTACTCTCTGACCTACTTCTCCCCCTCTCCCCCCTTTCTACTCTATATCCTGATTTACTAATCATTTCGACAATTGTTTATGTTTCTGAGATGTTTGCTTGCAAATGTAGTAATTAGAATAAAGATTACAGCACAAGGGCTACCAACAGCATGAAGGAGATCATTTGGATTACTTTATTTGCATAAAATTATGATATAAAAAATTAAAATGCAAATAGAATGTACATTATATTCTTGAAATAAAACAATACAACTAGAAAGCAAAATTTAATCAAAACGTGCCATTATGAACAAAAGTGAAAATATCAATAGTGACGTTTATAGTACAAATAGCTAACCCACAAAATAAATGACTATGTGGATAGATCTAAAATGCAGTTTTTCAGCCTGTCCTCGGCATTTTTTTAAGAGATTCTGCTCTGGTCCTGCGGGTTGAGGTTCTGCTTTCACTCCTTGGACGTCTGGGAGGTCCTACTCCTATATAGGTCTCGATTTGCCCATGCTTTATTGAGAACTGGTCGTACTGTTTGGGTTTATATAGAACAACATATTTCCCGAGATCATGGTTTCCGTATTCCTGACGGCTGACGGTAAATTGTGCGAGATTTTTTCTTGGGTGTTCTCGGTGCTATTGTCAAGGAAATGGGTCAAATTTGTTTAACCCTATTCCTGCTGAGGGGTTAGGTTAGGTTTTCAACAGCCTCAGACCAATACTTTTTTTTACATAACTCAAAAAGTATTGGTCTGAGGCTGTTGAAATTTTCTGACTTTTCCTACATACCCAAAGTCCTCCCTTTATGCCTAAAACCGGGCTTTAATACTAACTGCCTGAGTCCTCAGGCACACTGCCTGAATGACTGCTTTTTCTGTAACAAACTAAATCTTTGTTTTGACCCACTTCCAACTTGTCAGATTTTGATAAAATTTAGCTTTTTGAAAAGCCTTTGACACAAGGAAACGAATTGCATAAGTTTTGCGAAAAAAATGCAAATATTTGGCAAACAGCCTTTCAAAGGAAATTTGCACATTTTTAGTTTTTCTTGATTAAAAATCAGGTTATTTAAAATTTTGCAAAAATTTTTGCATATTTTAAATGGCATGGTCAAGGGCTTTTTAAAAATGTATAATTTTTAATTTTTGGACAAATTTTTTTTTGCAAACATTTCTACTACATAACTGGATTTTGCGATAAAAAATTCAATTTTGCAAATTTACTAATTTTTTTGCAGATTCTAAAAGTAGAGCACAAGAGCTTTCCAATGATGTATCATTTGTCATATTTGGACATCAAACATGGGATTTAGAGTAGGGGGGGGGGGTCAATTTGACCCCCCCCCAGCATATCCTGGTTTTCAAGTACCCCAGCAGAGATAGGGTAAATGGTTTAGAGATTCTTCTTGACCTTTGTTCTCCTGAACCTAATGAATTCCTGATGCATCTTGTTGTTGACGTTGCTTTAGGTACTGCACTAGGTTCCGTAAATTATAATTCTCCTGTTTTACTTTAAACACGTTTCTTTTCAGGTTCATGGTTTCCGAACTGTGTTCCAGTTCAGCCTCTATTTCCTGTATAGATTTTAATAAACTTTAATAATAATAATAATTTGTATGGAATTTACGAAAGCTTTTTTTGTTAATTCTTTGGTTATCGTAAAAGTCGATTTTTAGATTTTTTTGTTATTATTAAAGTATCTTTTTTGTAAGTCTATGCATCCTATGCAGCCATATATAAACCTGTATATATTTCTTATACAAGTCTATGCATCCTATGCATCCTATGCAGCCGTATATAAACTTGTATATAGTTCTTATACAAGTCTATGCATCCTATGCAGCCGTATATAAACTATGTATTTTCTTATACAAGTCTATGCATCTATGCATCCTATGCTTCATGGTATATATGAATATATGACTTTAACGATATATAAAATGTATATAAACTATATGCATCATGCATCCTATGCATTTAAAAAAGGGTATTATTATTCCTATGGTCTCATATTAGACCTCTAATGTTCCTAATGACCTACTGCAACACTGACCTATACGTACGAAAAATGCCCATCCGACCTACGAAAAGTGCCCATCCGACCTACGAAAAATGCCCATCAGACCTACTAATTTGTGTCCAAGCGACCAAGCTTAAGGAGGTCGGATGCACCAATTAACGTGCCCATCCGACCTAAATGTGCATCGGACCTACCACAGCTGTTAAAACCACGTGCTTGCAGGTCGGATATGGGCAGCAGTAGAGGGGATGCGGCGTAGGTCCAAAAATACACTATCCAATTATCCATATATCTATAATTAAATGAGCCGAATTCTGCTAGAATTAAAAAATAGTTCACGCGTTCAAATAATCTTCCACGCAGATTTTTGTTTGATTAAGCAATTAGTCCGAATGAACGTTAGTCCGAATAAACGTTAGCACGAATGTACGTTAGTCCGATCGAGTGCAATCGATATTTCATCCTTCGTAAATCTTTTATTCAAGACGACATTTTATAAACAACCAATGCGCAATTCTAAAAAATGCCGTAAACTTAGTTTTATCTTTTAAATAAGCCGACTTCGGAATTTACTTTAAATAGCATTATTCATTTTTACATGATTTCCATTATTATTTTACCTATTTCAATGAAATTCTGGATATGCAACCGCTATAAAAAAGTCCTGGTAATTTCCTAGAGAACGATTTTTGGACCCCACTTCCCTATAAGTTATGTTATAGATCTCATGTGTAACACATGGATATAATTGATCATGTGGCCGCAGTGCCCGGCGCCCCCCTAGCCTGTACTAGCGGCGGCGCTCGGCCCCCTAGCCTGTCCTAGCCGCACAGTTTGACCCCCAAGCCTGTCCAGCCGCAGCGCTCGGCCCAGAAATAGTCGTAACCTAACCTAACACTAAAATATTAAAAATTAAATAATAATAATTTTGCTGAAATCATCTACAAAAATGATCCATAAATGGTTCACTAGGACAGACCCAAAAAGTGCTTAGAAACAATTACTAAAGGCAGCGCAAACACTGCTCTAAAGATGTAGGTTTATAGTTTATAGATCATAAAAAGTTTGATAACAAAAAGATAAAGGTTGCTTTGTTTCTATGACAGTTCATTTAAAGCTGTTAGCCATGATTCTATTATTTATTTCAGCTTTCTACCCTTTTCCATCAGGACTTTTCCTGTTGAACTGTCTCAGCCAATGTAAGTCGTTTAAATCCATACATTAGCTATTGTACATGGACATGATATGTAACACATGGATACGATTGGTCATGTGGCCGCAGAGCCCGGCTCCATAGCCTGTCCTAGCTGGGGTGATCGGCCCGTAGTGTGTCCTAGCCGCAACGCCCGGCATTCTGGTCTAGAAATGGTCGTATCCTAACTTGACCCTAAATTAATACAAGAAAGTAATTAAAATTTTGCTAAAAATTAGTTGGTCCTGTTCAAAAATTATAGGGGGGAGGGGTGTTATAAAATCTTATACTAACACGGACACTAATATTTTTATTGGTGTCTGCAGTGCGCTATTAACTGGGGACAGGCCCGTAACCAGATTTTTTCCATGGGGGGTGCAAAGAAGCGCGCCGCAGGAAAATTTTTTATTTTGGTTTTTTTAAAAGCAATGCTTGGTTTGTTTTTACGGTGGTATATGGTTTTCTTTATTACATTGTCAATGTACGCTATAGATTAACCTTTTTAACAAGTGTATTTAAGCTTTTAAGGGTTACATTTTAGTGTCTGAAACTTTTCAGTTTACATATACAATATACATAAAAAATAAACGAATGGTACTTTTGCTTAAGGAAAAAATTCATTATTTAAAGTTAATGCTTCTTGTCCCTTGGCCTCATCATGATATTATGAAGATGAATAAAAAATAAAATTTCTAATATTTTGTTTAAAAGAGTCTATTTATTGACATTGAGACATTGAGACATTCTTAGTGAATTTTTGAGTACTCAAAAAAACCCTTCTACTTTGACTAAAAATGACAAATATCCTCGCTTAAAATAATGTTTTTGAAACTCCCAAAAATGGCTATTATATTCCAAATTAAATGGATGAACTGGACTCAGGATGTCCAGGATGAGTTGACTTGACAGAGTACACACAGAAACACACACACCCACTTTTAATGAGTAACACACAATAAGATTATAATTTGGTTTGGAAAGTGAATCAACTCTTGCTTGAGCTATATTATTGGTAACTAGATTTTAGAAAATTATGAGAAACAATTTCTTTTATATGGGACTGGGGGGGGGGGGGGGGCAAATTCGTCATTGCAGCCCCCTTTCAAAAAGGGGGTGCACCTGCACTCTTGCACACCCCCCCTGGTTACGGGCCTGACTGGGGATGCACTAATGGTAACTTCCTAGAAAATGTTTTTTTGGACCCTCCCCCCCGGTCTTCTACCTAATAACATTAAAATTGACTCTTATTTATGTTTATTAAGGCCGCAGCATCCGACTCCCTATTCTGTTTTAGCCTCACTGGTCGGCCCCAAGCCATGTCCAAGTATAGCGGCAGTGCTTGGCCCATATCTAGCCTGTACTAGCCACAACCCTTGGGTCAGACATCTTTTACTCTAACCTAACCATTTAATTGATTAAAAGATATTAACCTCATAGTGAAATTAGATTAAATCGCATGGAAGTGGGGAGGGTTACAAAAAGCATTCTCGAAAACAGACCCGCAAGAATTAAAATTTATTTTACAGAACCTTAGCAGCCTGCTAGTGTCCAAGAATTAAAATGGGAAAGCGTAAGAAGGACGGATCTAAAGCCGAAGATCAGATTGAAACGGACTCCCCCAGGCGACACAAGAAAACTAAAGAAGTTATTATTAGGGAAACAGATCATTTAACAACTAGATTAAATGTCAGTTTATCCCATGTGGATGTTTCTCTTAAATGTTCGTAATCATAACCATTTCTTACTTATTCTGAAATCTGAAAACTTATATTTAAATGAATAACTTTCCACCCATCAAGTGTTTTAAACAAATCACAAAGTATCCGTTTTGACATCTCTATACAATACATATGTATGTAGAAGGTTTGGTTGTCCGATTGACGTGTGCCATATTTTAATTTGGGAACTGGATAAACCACGGGAATTTTCTTGGTTTAAAAATTTTAAGTTGAGTGGGTTGACTTTTATAGATAAAGATTATTTTCATGGCAAAGCTGGATCACCAGGCTAGTTTGTATTGTATTGGTCATTTTCTCGCGGGTATTCTTTAAAACAAGGCATAGGGTCGTAAAAAATCACTGTCACTATTACCTGACAAAAAAAGTTCCCTTATAATTTTTAATTGATCTATATTAGTGAGGTATCGACCTGTAAGAATGGAAAAATGTTCCTTTAATTTTTAATTGATCTATATTAGTGAGGTATCGACCTGTAAGAATGGAAAAAAGTTTCCCCCGGTTTTCCTCAGCTTTACACACGCTAAATGCAATCCAGAGCAGTTAAATAAATCACAGGTAAAAGTATTTAAAATGATTTCAACATAAAATTTGTAAAATATTAAGACATTTCGGATGAATAAACAGACATTTATAGTGATAAAAATAAGGAGGGGTTAATACGACATACCAGACGGTGGGTATTACTCCCCAGCCAGTCCCCCCATCCCCTTAAAAAAATACCCATACATTTCTCTGATCGTTGAAAAATATACTTATTTTAGCCCTCCGTCGATGTGAAAATGAACGGTTGTATCGAAGGGAAAGTGCAGGTTGGTGAATTATTCCATTAATTAAAAACACTTTTTTAACGAAGTAATATAAATATTATTATTAAGATTGGGATAACCTTGAAGACTAATCATATTGCGTACACGAATACAGGTAATTCTAAACATATTAAAATCCACATCTTAGTTGTTGTCGTTTCCCCCCCCNCCCCTTTAAATTCCTCAAGCCGTAGTTTCATGCCTTTTGTTCGAAATTTTCACGTGAATTACTCAACTTTATTGTGAAAACGAGTAAGATAAATCTAAAATGTTATTTAATGAATTTAAATATATATTTGTATAGATGATGATCAGGACTCACATTATACAACATATCTTGCAATCAGGAATAAGCATTTTTTAAATCGTTGAAGAGAAGTATGTTTCTTTTTCTGAACGCCTAATATCCATCTACCAATCATTAACTTCTTAATTAATCAAAGACATTTTAGAGGAATATTAAGAGACGCCAAAAAATGTCAACTGTTACTTTGAATGACCACCGCCAGTATAATTAATGACATTAAATGTGGCGTTGCTTCATCAAGATTGTTTGCAACCTTTGTTTGACCTAAAATGCCCTGTAGAGACAAATCGACCGGAAAGACAAGGCTGATTGAATCCCTGAATGTTATGATGAGACCAGAGGTAAATTATTCAGGTACCGGTCAGCCCCTTCCGTCTCCCCCTGATACTACAGGTACCGGTCAACCCCCCCCCCCACTCCCGTCTCCCCCTGATCCTCAACGGTTTACAACGTTTTCTTATACACAGGGCCGGGTGCATATTTTAAGAAATAAAAAGAATATAAAATTGGATTTAAAAGCAAATCTTTTTACCCAAAAATTCTTAGAGTTTTCCTTAAAAATCATTTATTTGCCCTAATTCAGCGAATAAACCCCTAAAAATCGCAAGCATATAGAACTTTAGGGGAAAAAAGTATTTTCAAAAGAGAGAGAGAGGGCGTAGAAAAATGATTTTTTCGAGAGAATATACACCCCTGCTTATTCTTCAAGTTGATCAACATGCAAGACAGACCCAAATCAGTAAGCGCTTATTTTTTTAAAAATATTGAACTTAGAATTTTTATTTTTATTCTGAAAATCAGATCTTCGTCAATATAAAATTCAAGGTATTAAATTCGTGATATCACAATGTTAATATGTCATACGAAATGATATAAGTTGCAAAAAGAAAATCTAGGAGATAGGTAGATAGATAGATAAACAATAAAAAACACGAAAATTCATAGGCGAACCACTGCTAAAAAAAAGAATTTTTCAGTTTTTACTGACTTTGTGCATTGTAGTTGTATAGAGAAATCTGCATAATAGAATTCCTTTTGTGTTCTTAGGCAGTAGGATTATACCTTGCTAACTCTGAAGTACATAGTTCATGTACGACGAACATGAACTATGTAAATTTAGTACATACATACACTCATACATACATAACATAAATTTGTTATAGGTTGTTGCTCCGAGGTCGACGAACCCCCTTCTCTTGAAGACCGAGGTCAAAGAGGTTAACTCGGAGGATAGGATAGAGACTAATAAACAACTTATCAAATCATTCGGTCAAAGGTACAGTTTGGACCATCACCATATCTTATCGGATTGCGCTTAGTTATATTAAAGGGACTGTAAGCGTAATTTCAAGTGACCCTCCAGTCTAAGAGGGCAATGCCCGATTTACAACGGTACCCTTTAAATAATTTGACTGATCATCGAGGGTAGAGAGCTCAGTGTATTTATCTCTGGAAATGTTTTTAAATTGCAGTAAACCTGGAGTGTATGCTAGCGGACAGTGGGAACTTAACACTTAGTATTCATAAATCCAGAATATTCTCTTTCTAATGCGGTTTTTAACAATTTGGATAAAATTATTTTGAATATATACCGTGACTCTGATAACGCCATTCCTTAAGGCTGTACCCCTCATAACAGATATGTGGCCGGGCTGGTTCAGGATTGATCTTATCGGTACTGATCGGACGCTACCTGTAGGCGTCCTGGGTTGCCCAAGCTGGGGATTCTTGCAGATCTCATCTCTATTAGATAACAGCTCATAAACCAAGTGTTCAACATTTATGACCGTTTCTGTAGATAAAAAGAGCAAGTCCGATATCATTGACCAGTCAAATGTTTAAACTGTTGTGAAACGGACACGACGCTCTACAAAGAAAGGGCCACTTGAAATTACGCTTACTGTCCTTTAAATAGAGATTATAATGATATTTAAAATAGTTTTTAGCAATAAGTTAATATTTTTTCCCGACAGATATTTATTGTATTTTGTACTCTTTCCAACGAAATCATGTTTTGAAATTATGTAGACTAGAAATTCACATTGGAGGGATTTATTTTGTTAAAAAGTAGTCTTGACTTATCATATATGAATCGGCCTTTTTTTAGACATCAAGATGTTCGATAAAAAACATGCCGTGTTTATTGGTAGTTGCTAAATACGGCTTAACCAAATAATCAATCCTTTTGACCGTGATTTGGAAAAATTATTATGAAGAAATACAAATATAATTTTTAAAATAATGATAAATGGTAAAATTATATAAAAGGGAAAGGTGTAAATATTTAGGAGCTCACTTTCATATTTTAATGCAATATGTAATAATTTTAGACTTGTTGATAATAAATTCTTATCTAGGAAGGGTCAGCGATATTACGAGTTGAAGGAGCTCAACACGGAAAGATTTCATTTCATCACAAAATTATAAAAATCAAACCAAAAAAACCATATTGTAATAATTCCATCGGAAAAATATTTATATCATATTACACTCTCACTTAAACTCAACTCTAATCGTTTCAACAAAAATTTATACAAACAAAGTATACTTGTGTCCTCAATAATTCCATTGCAAAACAATTCAAACCAAAAGCACATTTTCTTCTAACACAATACACATGTAATAGGAAAAAAAATGCCCGATCACATTATTTTCGCGCAAAATTTTTTACAGGAACTAACCGTATGCGGTATTTTAAACGACCCTCACTGCAAAGATGGCATTGTCCGATTCACAACGGTACCCTTGAAACCTTTACTTTATCATTAACATAGAAATAAATGTCGTTTTTCTAGTTTTAACATGATTTAATTTTTATTGTTCCTATACAATTTCCTGCAGTTGAAATGCGCAAGTCACTTCTGTAGAGAAACCTCACTTAGTTAATTTACATATAACTAGCTGAAAGGCCCGGCGTTATCTATGAAAAAAAAATTGAAGAAAAAAGTTTTTAGCCTATGTCACCCCCAGGCTACCTATGAGTGTCCAGAAAAAATTTCAGTCCATTCGGTCCAGCCGTTTGGCCAGAGGGAACATATATATGAATGTCTTGATTTATTATATAGATTGATATTTAATTCACACTTGAAAAGACAAAAATTTTTAGGGTACCGTTGTGAATCGGGCATTACCATATTTGCATGGAGGGTCACTTTAAGTTACGCTTACAGCCCCTTTAAACCCAAAGTATACTCCATACATCAAAATACTAAAAAATATTTGAAATGAATTGAACTGATGAAGGTTGATGCAGAGGATACTGAAGCTAGGGTACTCAAAGCTGCAGGTACTGATCAATTTAATGATTGATTTATTGATTACTTGATTACTTGATTGATTGCTTATAAGATAGAATTTGATTTGATTGATTGATGGATTGATTGATTGCTAAAACAAAAGAATTTGATTGATTGATAATAAGAAAAAAAATCGTCCCAGTTTTAAATTATATGAACCGCATTATAAAGTATGATTGAACTGATAACTGGTTTTATAAGTCAAATGTCAAAAATACTATGTATATTTTGATATTAGGTGTCGTTGATGCTGGTGCTGTTACAACACCTGTTATCGAAGCAAAGACGACATTAAGTCTCGTCCCTCCTAGAGACGAAGATGCTGGCAGAGCAGATATGATTTACAGGTTAAGCAAATTATAATTTACATCTTCAGTACAGGATCGATCTTTAATTTCCATGTTGTTCTATAATCAGTTTAATCTAAAGTAAAGTGTAAAGAAGTGAAGCAAAAAATAGGAAATTTTGATTTCTCAATGAATGTGTTGGAGGAGGGGGAAGACGACCCGCGCCCGTTTAACCTCCGACCCGCAGATGAAGTCACAAAACGGGATTTGCGGCGTGCGCTTACCTTTATGCCGTCCGACCCTCACCCGTTTTGCCCTACGTCAATATTTCTTAATTTGTATATACTAATTATAGACGAATGCAGCATTAATTTAATTTTATAAAGACGTCATGGCATCTATCATATAATAAACTTAATCATCATATTTTTGTTTGTTTGTAACAGTAGCACATACGATAGTTTTAAAATCAAACAACATTTTGTGTAATCACTCGAGGTTGCTTATTTGTAGAAGGAGTGGACGGATCAGATAGACCAATGTATTTGTTTAGGGTTGAACACATACTTACTGAGAGAGAGGTACAGGAGTTGATAACAGCATGTGGTAAAATAGTAGAGAAGTACAGTAGCGATAAGGTAACATAAACACAGTTACACGTTCACGTTATTGTGTACAATATACAGCAAGTCTAAACTTTGTGTACAATGTACATTGTACAATAGTTGCATTTTAATGAAATAACTATTGAATGGAAAGTTTAAAAAAAATATTTCAGGCTTTTGATAAAGGTGTTGAAGAAAAGATTTTTTCTCCCATAGGTGCTATCTTTTTGAAAAAGCTGCTCAAGAATCCTGGTAAATATTTATTTTATATAAAAATATTTCTTACTTCAATTAAAGTTCAAAATTTGAAATTAAGACAATAATAATAATTTGTTTTAGGTGAATTTGATCACACTTCCGCACTTTCGCTTTATCTTGATGCTATAGTCAAGTTCACCAAGATGAAGCCTGCAGATCTTAAAAAGGTTTTTTTTTAAATTTCATTAGTTAAGGTGAAAAACTTTCTGTCATCAGGGTTAAATATTATCCAGCATCAGGGTTGAATATTCTCCATTTTCAGGGTTAGATATTCTCCACTATCAGGGTTAGATTTTTTCCATTATCAGGTTTAAAATTCTCCATCATCAGGGTTAGATATTTCCATTATCAGGGTTATATATTCTCCATTATCAGGGTTAAGTATTCTCCATTAATTGTGAATCAGGATCGAATGAATCAGGATCGAATATTCTCCGTATTTAGGGATTTATATTTGTCATAATTTAGGGCTTAATATTCTTCGTTATCACAGTTAAATGTTCTTTTTAATCAGGGTCTAATAGTCTACATAGTACATAATCTAGGGATAATATGTAAAAAATATCAGATGAGCTTGGGTTTTACTTTCGATAAATGAGTGTTCAAGATGTCTTAGATTTCCAGTGAGGGACTCAATGATAAAAAATGGACTGAGATAAAATAGAATTTAAATTGATTTCTCGTGAGAAAACTAATGTGTAATGAAGAACTGGTGCGTTAAATAATAAAAGAATTGATATTAACAAAAAACCTACAATTAGGGGTTGCACAGTTTACCACCTCATCTTCCTTTGATGATAAAGAAGAAGATATTTGACCAGTTTAGTACTGGACCAGAGAAGAAAAGGTATATTTTAACAAATTAAACCATTAAAAAAAATTTGTTTTGATGATTTTTAATAAGCCAAAATATTTTGGATCCGAATCCTTAGCACTGCTTGTTTGTTAAAAAGATATAACATGTTCTACATATTTAACGTTGATAGAATTCGCAGTACTTAGGCTCCATATCTTTTTGATGCAGAATTGGAATCTGGATCCGGGATGAAAAAATGGATCCGGATGCAGCTTTTAAATATTTATTCAAGTTTTACAACAAAAGAATTATGTTCGAAATGATATTTTTCTCTCTTTGATATTTTTTAATAAACTTTATTTCCGATTGAGATGTCATGGGATGATTACAAATTTTTCATTCAAACAGTTGAGTTATTTTTTAAATACTTTGGTTGATTTTGTCCCTAGGATCGGCTCAGTAACATTAGATATAATTACAAAAGTTATAATTATAAAATATATATTAATAAAACATATAATTACAAAACATATAACTTACAAAATATTTATAAAGTTACAAATGATATAAGTTTCAAAAGATGTAATTACAAAAACTATAAAAGGAGAAAATTACCAACAGTTTGTTCATTTGAAAATTTTAGTTTGACTATTTTTAGGTCCTTTGAACTATTTTTATGTTCATTTTAACAAGAAATTATATTATAACAGGGTTAGGTTAGGTTAGGACAGTTTCTGGGCCGAGCTCTGCTGCTAGGACAGGCTAGGGGGCCGAGCACTGTGGCTAGGAGTTCAAATGAACATAAAAATAGTTCAACTGAACCACAATTGAACTATTTTCTGGTTCATTTGAACTATTTTTGTGTTTAAATACAATGGAATATGAGCTAATTAGATCATTTTGTATAATTTGTAACATTTGCCTTTCTACAGATTGAGTAATTATATCTTTTGTAACTTATATCTTTATGTTACTTATATAATATGTAATTGAATGTTTTGTTATTATATATTTTGTAATTATATCTTATGTTACTGAGCCCTTGGATCCGCATTTCTCCGAATCCATTTTGATACCCTGGATAACCATTTGTTCGTTAGATTTATTAGACCTGAACTGAAGGATAAGACAGTGTACTACAGTATATATGTTTAGATTTATTAGTCCTGAACTGAAGGATAAGGCAGTATACTACAGTATTGATGTTTAGATTTATTAATCCTGAACTGACGGATAAGTCAGTACACTACAGTATAGATGTTTAGGTTTATTAGTCCTGCACTGAAGGATAAGGCAGTATACTACAGTATAGATGTTTAGGTTTATTAGTCCTGAACTGAAGGATAAGGCAGTATACTACAGTATAGATGTTTAGGTTTATTAGTCCTGAACTGAAGGATAAGGTATTATGCTACAGTATAGATGTTTAGGTTTATTAGTCCTGAACTGAAGGATAAGGCAGTATGCTACAGTATAGTAATTGCTCTAATGCTCAATAACTGCAAGATAGAGGTTTCCCACATCACTGAGTCGGTGAGTAAACTGAGCAGGGTACTTTTAAATGAACAGAATGAGTTTAACGATGGGCGGATTATTGGTAACTAATATTTTGGTAACCTAACAATTTGGTAACTTGACAATTTGGTAACCAACAATTTGGTAACCAACAATTTGGTAATTTGACAATTTGGTAATTTGACAATTTGGTAACCTGACAATTTGGTAACCAACAGTTTGGTAACTTGACAATTTGGTAACCTGACAATTTGGTAACTTGACAATTTGTTAACTTGACAATTTGTTAACTAACAATTTGTATAATTGAAACATTGTTTGCATATTTATTTGTTGAATACATTGAGAAAAAAAAACAATATACAGGATTTCTTAAAAGTTTAGTATGACAAATCTGCTAAAACTGTTTGTAAACCTCGCAATCTCTTATCTCAAAATGGCAGGGTACGAGTTTCTGCGAACATCGAGGGGAGGTGTAATTCTGCAGGATTCTCAACAATTTCAGTATTACATGAAAAAAAAAATACACCGGACTATAGTCTTTTCGTTTGTAAGAGATATAAAAAGGAGGACGAAGGAAGTCCTGCTATAGTTCATCACTTAAAGGTTCCTTGTTCCTTTGAACAAACTGGTATTCATAATCATAATAATGTAGCGGACAGCACTAAAACCTGGTGAATCATAAAACTTTTAATAGTCTTGCTTAATTGTGAAGTTACCAAATTGTTGAATACCAAATTATCAAGTTACCAAATAAATTGTTAGGTTACCAAATTGTCAAGTTACCAAATTATTAGTTACCCAATCATTAGTTACCAAATTGTCAAGTTACCAAATTGTCAAGTTACCAAATTGTCAAGTTACCAAATTGTCAAGTTACCAAATTGTTAGTTACAAAATTGTCAAGTTACCAAAATATTAGTTACCAAATTGTTAGTTACCAAAATGTAAGTTACCAAATTATTAGTTACCAATAATCCGCCCATCGAGTTTAACTCGATCTGAATTTTTTGGAAAACCATACTATATCCCCACGAAATTCTAAGATTTTTTTCTAAAATTATTACACATTGAATCCGTTTACTTATGAATAAACATCCGAAAGCGGTTCAGAGTCTGTTAAATTGTGTGGGGGGGGGGGGGTTCTTGAAAAATTATTCCCCCATCCCCATTTTGGAAATCACTTAATTCCCCATAAGCAATGAATGTTCGCAACAAAAAATCGCTGAAGTGAAAAAATAAATCAATTTTTGGGTATCGGAAATGAGATGGAACCTGTATTTTGATGCACCATTTTTCCTTTTTTCCTTAAGTCTTCAAAAATCAGTTTTCTTTATAATATACAGTCTAGACCCCTGAAGTAAAGTTACGATGAATGTTGTATTATAGCTCCGGATAGAGACTAGGAACTTAAAGAAGCTGGTTCTACTGACCGGAGCTAGTCTTGAGCTAGACTCAGATTCTCACCAGCAGAAGATTATTCTTAGGTTACAAACTTTCTATTAATCAAACCCAGTAGGATCAGATCAAGTAATTAAGTTTTTGTGGAAAATTGCTATTTTGGGGAGAAAGTGAGAATTCAAGGGTTAAAAATTATGCAAGTCGAATGTTGATAAAACTTATCTTTTGAAACCTTTCTAAAGGACTTCTCTTAAATATATGGGGGGGGGGGGAATAAAATATGCACGGATTAGAATAAGTTAAATGTAAAAAATTCAAAAAGTATTAAATATGATGGGTTTGTGAATATAATATATTGAACTAAAGAAAATATATGAATGAAAATTGACATAAAACTCCATTTTTATTTTAGGAAAACCTTGACCTCCTTCGATGTGAACTATGTAGCCAAGAAGAGAAAATAATGAGGTTTAATTTATAGAAATTTTTTTATCTCCCTTTTCATTCAGAGGATGTTTCAGACAATATGGAGGACATAGTAGAGGACTGTAGAGGAGCATTTAACCTCGGTATCACAAGGCCGCTGCAATGGAGGTTCTTTTTGTGGGGGTTAAATAAGTTTTGGCAAAAAAAAGGGGGAAATTATTTAGCTCTTTATGGGAATATTGTTGTGTTAGTGAAATTTCAAGTGACCCACCATTAAAACAGGACCAATTCCGATTTACAACGGTACACTTTAAACCTTAATTGCGGAAGATATTGTTTAGAAAAGTGTTTAATTCTCACGATTTCCTCCGCTGTTTCCGTAGATATAAATTCATAAATCACTTTTTTAAAGAAAAAATTAAAAATAACCAAAAGAAATAATTAATATTTCATTCATTCTTGGATCAGACGGAGCTTTTAAGCTTACGCTGTGAATGGGACATGCATCTTTGTAAATTCGGGGTCACTTGAAATTACATCTACAATCTCTTCAACTCTTTTTACCAACTTCTCAAATTTTTTTTCTTTCGAAAAATCGCATATTGCATAAGCTTTTATCTATTTATTTTATCCAGGATGATTCAACTGAAAAATCTGCTGCGAATGTTGGATGAAAAGAGTTCCATCTTTGCTGCTGCTCTAGCCAAGGTATCAAAAATAATATCTAGGAAAATAATTTGAACTTTAATATTTTGACATATTACATATCCTCTTCAATTCTATAGAAAATACAAAAAAATGAGAATGAACCTCATGGAAAATAATTTAAATATAAATAGAATTTCAAGGATTTTTCTTAGAAAAAATTTATTGTCTGCAATAAACGTAATAATGATAATACAGAATTATCGAATCGATTTAAGGAGTAATTTCTGTTTTGTTTTTATGAAGGATCTTCGGAAACCGAATCAAGAAGCACTGTGTCTAGAAGTTGATTATTTGAAGAATGATGTCAGGAATAAATTCAAGATTTATGCAATACTATTTTTTTACATTATGATTTGTAGATATTGGATTTTATCCAGATCTTGAGCTTTTTAAAGTTGTAGAAGATCTTGAATTCTTAATTTCAGAGGGTGTATCAACAATATTGGGGACTGGACACAGGCACGGAATCCAGAATATTTATATATATAATTATATGTAATACATATACTTAATATCTTTCTTAATAAGAAAAAGATGATTTTATAGACATTAGAAAATAACTAAGGAAAAAAAAAATAGAAAAAACGTATCACTTGAAATGTGAAAATCATTTAAAAAGAGGAATGCAGATCAAAAACATGGAAATTAAAAATGTTTTGTAAATTTCTGGATTTATGTCAGGATAACTACGTTGAGAAGAATATTTTGACTCTGTTGGATCAAACATTAGTCCATTATGATCCTCTTGGAGTAGTTCTTATCATGGGAGCTTGGAACTATCCTTTACAGCTCTCCCTAGCTCCACTAGCAGGTAGATACAGCTCTCCCTAGCTCCACTAGTAGGTAGATACAGCTCTCCCTAGCTTCACTAGCAGGTAGATACAGCTCTCCCCAGCTCCACTAGTAGGTAGATACAGCTCTCCCTAGCTCCACTAGTAGGTAGATCAGCTCGCCCTTGCTCCACTAGCAGGTAGATACATCTCTCCCTAGCTCCACTAGTAGGTAGATACAGCTCTTCCTAGCTCCACTAGCAGGTAGATACAGCTCACCCCAGCTCCACTAGCAGGTAGATACAGCTCTTCCTAGCTCCACTAGTAGGTAGACACAGCTCTCCCCAGCTCCACTAGTAGGTAGATACATCTCTCCCTAGCTCCACTAGTAGGTAAATACAGCTCTCCCTAGTTCTACTAGTAGTTAGATACAGCTCTCCCTGGCTCCACTAGTAGGTAGATACAGCTCTCCCTAGCTCTACTAGTAGGTAGATATAGCTCTCCCTAGCTCCACTAGTAGGTAGATACAGCTCTTTCTAGCTCCACTAGCAGGTAGATACAGCTCTCCCTAGCTCCACTAGTAGGTAGATACAGCTCTCCCTATCTCTACTAGTAGGTAGATACAGCTCTCCCTAGCTCCATTAGTAGGTAGATACATCTCTCCCTAGCTCCATTAGTAGGTAGATACAGCTCTCCCTAGCTCCATTAGTAGGTAGATACATCTCTCCCTAGCTCTATTAGTAGGTAGATACAGCTCTCCCTAGCTCTACTAGTAGGTAGATATAGCTCTCCCTAGCTCCTAGTAGGTAGATACAGCTCTCCCTAGCTCTACTAGTAGGTAGATATAGCTCTCCCTAGCTCCATTAGAGGGTCATCCAAGTTTAATTAGCAGTAAAATTTTAAGTAAATGAAATAGAAAAGGACACTAAAAAAAAGCTGATGGTATGATGGAATGTTTCCATACCAACTCACAATTTTTTTGGTTATGGATGGAAAAATCATTTTGAAAACTGTCTAGGTGCGATATCTGCCGGAAACTGTGTCATCATAAAACCATCAGAGGTACAAAAAAATCAAATTTTTACTTTTTATTTCAAACATTTCAAACTTATTTTTTTCCAATATCAGAGTCTTTGAAGCCAGCTCGTGATACACATTTTTTTTAAATTTATTTCTTTTTGCTTATTTACTACTTTATCTGCAATATCCGCCAATTAAGCCCTTATACCCGGCATAAATCGGGTAGGTGTGGAAGTTACCTGAATGCGTAACTAGCACAACTAAATTACTATTACTATTGTATATTTTATTTTAAATGATAAAAACATTGCCGAATGTAAAGTGTATGAAGGGGAGGAAGGCCAACCACTACAATTCCTAGTCCGAGCCACATTCTCCTTATTTTCTCGTCTGAGCCACCTCGAAATTCTCGTCCTTTCAAAAATATTTTTTATAAGTGTCCAATCTTTGAAGATAATAATATTTTTTGAAAATCTGTCCAGTCCACGTTAAGGAATAAATGAAATATTTTCTCTAACAAATTTTAAATTTGTGAAAATATGTATATGCTCCAAAACGATGTTCTACAAATAAGCATCTGTCTGCAGAAGCCCTTTTCCGCGTAGAATCCCGCAAATTATTATTAAATTCAATCAAAACAACTATTTCTATTCTTACACTTAATTTTCGCCCCCATTTCCTTAATGATTTAAATACTGTTTGAATTGTGACGGATAAATTGTAGCAAATGATTTAGATTATTTAAATTAAACATTACTGTCAGAAGTGATCTTGTAAATATATCAGAAATCAATGGTTTTTTTCATATGGGTTGAAATGGAAAGATTAAAGACCATGTTTAAGTTAATACTTTGATATAATTATTGAATTATGAAAGTTAGTCATTTTGGAGGCAGAAGAGGTTTAAGTTTGAACCTAAATAAAGTTTATAGACATCCTTCTCGTGGATTTAAAGATTCTAATATTTTAAAATCATTAAATAACTTTAGTCGAACCATGTTTTATGCCCTAATCTTCCGGGTTAAAACTTAGTTCCTGCTTCAGTACGCACTTTATTGAACTTGGTTCATACATCCTACAGGATCTGTATTATTGATAAATAGACAACAGATTAATGATGTTATTTTTCAAGCTTCCTTTTGTTTTAGTTGGCCCCAGAGACAGCTAAGGCTATTGCAGACTTAATTCCTCAATACCTGGACCCTCATTGTTTCAAGGTCAGATTATTGGCATGAGAGGTCACAGGGCATATTCGTAGAGGGCATGACTTACACAACACACTTAGAGCTTATGTCCTTGTGACATTCTTGGAACTTGTTGACAGTTTTGAAGGTTATGTTCTTGGTTATAATTTTTCTTCAACAACATATTTTGAACATTACATTTGAAGTTATAGTTTTTGACTCTTGTCTTACACGTTTGAATTTTAGTCATATTCTTAGATCTCTTAATCTTGATATTCCTTTTCTTGGTTACAACTTCTTTATTTTTTTATTCTTGAAAATGTTTACTTCAATGAATTATTCTTTGGTCGTAATCTTGAATTGCTTGCTCTTGGCTATATCCTTAAGTCACTTGCTATCAGTATTTTTTTTGTCGCATTTTCCCGAGATTCTAAGATAATTTACTGAAGGTAGTAACTGGAGGAATACCAGAAACAACGGAACTATTGGAGCTAAGATTCGACTACATATTCTTCACTGGCAGTTCGACAGTAGGTAAGTCATTGATAGTAATTTATTTTTTCATTGGATTTCTGGATCCACGGATCCAGATCCTGTGACACTAGTTCAACCTCAATATCAAAAAAAACTTTTTGCTTTCAAACCACACTTTTTAGTGTCACCCTACAGGATATTGTTAAAACCTTCCGGATAATCGAAGTGTAAATCGAGTTTCTGAGCTTAAACAAAGAGATAACAATATTCATGAGCTGGATCAAGATCTATTTTTTACAATATTGATCCAGGATCAGGATTCTTATCAAAATGGAATGAATTTAAACCAATGTATTAAATAATGAAAAAATGTTTCAGGGAAGATTGTCCGTGAAGCGGCAAATAAACATCTAACACCGGTTACTCTAGAACTTGGTAATTATTCCTTTAGTTAATGGAAAGGACAATGCACGGTTAAGAAAAGAGATTAAAAAAATATAAATCGTGTTTTCATACAAATGACAAAAATTGATTATGTTTTTTTTTAATTTCTCGTTTAAATTTCTTGAATTTCTAGATTTTTTATTACAAAATGTGTTAAGGTGGAAAGAGTCCTGTTTATATCTGCGATAGTGCTGATGTGGAGAAAACTGCTAAAAGGAAGGAACCCCGGGATCAACAATAATTGAAAAAAATAAAAACCATTGAAATTCTGACGATCGTCATCATTTTAATTATTTATTTACTCTTACAATTGAACCTCTTGGTCCTGTTAGGTTAGTTTGGGCAAAGTTGATAAATCTCGGGCAAACCTGTATTGCTCCTGATTACGTTCTTTGCTCTAAAGCTATGGAGCAAAAATTTATTTCAAAGGTATACATTTTCTCTTGCTTATCTCCTTAAAGACTTATATTTTCAATTTTTAGTATCTCTTCCTTTGGAGCAAAATTAGAGATTTTAGGCAATTTACTCTAATCTTTTAATTAACATCTAAGAAACGATCGTAGAGATATGCTTGTGACTGGTTTCTATTTTAGAATTGCTAGTTTTAGTCCTTTTTCAATTTGGGCTTTACTTTAGAATTCCACTTTTCAAAGTGACTTTAAGCTAAAGCTGCTGTATGAAGTGTTCAATTTTCATGCAAAAAACAAGAACCGAAAAACCATTACATTTTCTTTATTGATAAAAATCGAAAACAAAGCAGTTCCAGAAATGGAACTGCTTCGGGGAGACCGACTGGTATCGAGATAGTTTCCCAAATTCACCTGGTTAAGTTTCGGCGGCTAGGAGCGCCGACCCTTATTTCACCGAATGCAGGGTTGTCCGTTAATAATAATAATAATAATGTAGATTTTTTTATTGTTCGCGGCACTTTAAAAATGAAGCACCTGTACCTAATAATTAGGTTTTTGCTTTTTTCAAAGGCAGCAGAAATTCCTAACGTTACAAAAATATTTGTTTGCCCAGGCACAGGAACTGGTGAAAGAATGGTATGGTGAGGACCCACAGAAAAGTTCCAACCTTTGCAGAATTGTCAACAGGAGCATAAACATTAACAATATTAAAATCCACCCAAGTTGCCTTTCTTCATTCCATACTTTTAAAATGAATTGTTCTTTTTGTTCCATTCGGTTGAGTCGTTTGACTAGAATCGGTTCTAAAATAATTTCTGTAAATTGTTTTTGTGTGTAGGCGTAATTTTGATCGATTGGCTGATATTCTAAAGAACACCAAGTAGGAATTTTGTATTATTTTAATAAATATCTTTGGTCATCTAGGTCATCTCAAAACTGCTGGCATCTGTCCTGTAAAATTTGTCGGAGCCATGGATAAATGACTATCTGTTCATTCGCCGACGTTCTGGTTCTTCAAGAGGGGGGGGGGTGCTTTCTAATCTTGTCTAGTATACAGTGATAACCAGAAAACAATGGAATAGGAAGACGACATAACAATACTGAAGTGTAATTGAGGGTGTTAGAAAGCAAATAGTTTTACCAAACATTTATAAAAAATTACTTTTTTGTGAAATGGGTCTGTCTACATTGCACAATTGTTGTGTTTCATGGTTAATGAACTTTTAAAACTTGATTCTCAAAGTCGTCATACTATTCCAGAGTTTTCTGGTTGTCACTGTAATTTGTACTGAACCATCTATTATTACAGAGGAACTGTAATAGGAGGAAGGATGGATAAAGATGATTTATTTATTAAACCAACTATTATTACAAGGGAACTGTACTAGGAGGAAGGATAGATAAAGATGATCTACTTTTAAACCATCTATTATTACAGGGGAACTGTAATAGGAGGAAGGATGGATAAAGATGATCTATTTATCGAACCAACCATGATAACAGGGATTGACGCCCAGGTAGAATACGCTGTCTGTCTTATCCTTTCCTTCTATTTCCCATTCTATCCATCATTTGACTCTGTCCAAACACAATATGTATCGTCTTCTTCGCTGTGTTCGTCCTTATCCTGCTCCATTTTCTTCCTTCTCTTTTCATTTTTAACCCGCTCCAACCTCCTTTTTCATGATATCCATTAATACTTCCTCCCTCATTCCTTCCTTTACCGCCTTTCTCATAACCCCTCATCATTTTCTTATCATATGTTCCATTCCATATTGCTCTAACTTGCACTCCTCTCTTTACCACTATTTGTCTTGCTACCTATTCTTTTATACAATGTTCTTAACTTCTCATCGTGTTAAATGATAGTTTTAGCTTTGATTTCAATCACTGAGATAGATAATTTAGTACAGAAACGTGATAGAAAAAGAGGAATTTTCCTGAACAAAAACGCAAGCACTAAACATGTAAAAAAATGTGTTCAGGATTCGACAATGCAAGTTGAACTGTTCGGGCCTATTATGCCTTTCATAACGGTCAAAAACAAGGTAAAGTAGACTTTGATATTAGTTTACGGGTTCATTGATGGATTGTGGAGATCTATTATGAATTAAATTAATTTTTTTCAATATTTTTATTTTGAATTTTGATTATGTTTTAGTTTTACTTTTTTCCATTTGATCAATTAATTAGATAGCTTTTCATTTTTTAGAAAAAGAATTTGATTGATTAATTGATTAATTGATTGATTATGTTCAGGAGGAAGCTGTTGAGTTTATAAATGCTCGGGATAAACCTCTGAGTCTCTACGTGTTCACAAACAACAAGGAACCTAGATTAGCCTTCAAAACTTTTTTATTAAAACTGCAACAAACATTTTTCAATTATGTTTTTTTTCAAATAATGATAAAAATATATAACTTTTTGAAAAACTTCCAAAGTATATTAAGTTTGTTTGAAAAAAATTATATTTTTGACGATCTGTTAAACGGAAACTTTAGATTTTTTATCCATTTTGTGTTTGCGCCCTGCGTGTAGGATTGAAACTTTAAAATAAGAACGCGGCAAAAAAATGAGAATTTGATAAGTTGATTGCTTACTCTGAATCACCAGGATGTATCTGCTCTGTTTAAAGAGAAAACGAGTAGTGGAAGTATGGTGATTAACGATGCCATAGTTCATCTCTCTGTAGATACCCTACCGTTCGGGGGTGTGGGACCTAGGAATGTTCAAGAAAGAGTAAAGAATAAGTTGAATCTTCTTTCATAAGTTGAAATTATACCAATTGATTGACATGGGAAGTGATAGAGTGTCGTTGTTAAAGTTAACACCCCCCCCCCATATTTTCCTTTGAGCTTCTTTCTTTTCAAATAGTTTGTTTTGTTCATCTCTGTACTGTAATAATTTTCTCCTAGATTTTCTGAAGATTGTGTTTAAAAGATAAACCCTAGCCTATGTAGCAAGTTCTGAATATAATCCCTAGTATTTCTTGAATTGGATTGAACTCTAGTGGGATGGGATCCTACCACGGGAAGTTCACTTTCCTCACCTTCTCCCACCAGAAATCAGTTTTAGTCAGAGATTTCAGCGGATTTGGTAATTTTTGATTTTTCGAAATTTTCAAAATTATTTTATTCAATATTCTCTATTAGTTTTCTGTTTTCCAATTTGGTTTCTGATTCGTGTCATTATTTGATCTTTTCTAATTTTCTACTTAACCAAGGTGAGATGCTTGGAGCTAGTAGGTATCCACCATACTCCGACAACAAGATCAAAACCCTCGGGTTTCTTGTCAAGAACAGGTTAGTGCTCATTTATAATCTTGGTGTTATATATAATTAAAGGATTATCGACGAAATGTCGAGTAATCCTAAAAGGAAAAAGGCTAATGTCCATTCAACGGTACCCCTGACTTCCTTTAGTCATATTCAATGCATACGCGCAAGCGCGATGGGGGTGGGGGGGGGGGGTAAGTTGTAGCGACTCAACACCTTGTTCAAATGGAAATGATAAATTTTTTATCAAATTATATATT
This sequence comes from Eurytemora carolleeae, assembly GCF_000591075.1. NCBI lineage: Eukaryota > Metazoa > Arthropoda > Copepoda > Calanoida > Temoridae > Eurytemora > Eurytemora carolleeae. The sequence continues at coordinate 340,377 of NW_019396577.1, read as the reverse complement.
TAACCTACGCTAAATGTCAATTTTTATTTTAATTGTTTATTTGCAGGAAGATTCCTGGTTTTGTGAAATGGGTTCCCTATCTCTCCTGTTTTCTAGCTGGTGGGGCAGCCGCAGTAATGTACAAGTACATGGCGAACATGTACAATTTGGATATGCCGGATTGGTTCTAGTTCATCGAAATGAACAATGAACATTAGACTAAACATCATTGGACTGTACTTTGTTGTACTGTGCGATGTAATTAATCAAAACTGAATTATGGGTTATAATAGCAACATTAATGTATACGTAAATACCAAATATGTTTAATGTTATATAATAACAATTTTTGCCATTCTTCTGATAATGATTATGCCACATTTTAAATCAAAATCCTACTGACACAGATATATTTTTTACCAAATCATATATATTTTTTAAAGGAAATTTTTTAGATTTCTGCCAAATACTGTCAGCTTTAGTTATTTCTAATCTATATTAACCACTCGTTTTTGCATGTGTTGTACCAAAAATGCAGGTTCTGAGACTGCAGCTTTTGTAATGACTGAACTAATCTTTTCGAATAAAGTTCAACTCTTCAATTTTGACAGTTAATATAATTTGAATCGATCTAGTTTAAACAGTTTCTTCCATTCAACAGTTGCCAGCTGAGGACAAAAACTAGTTGACTCAACTCAATTTGTTGAAATTTGACATTTCTGAAAATCAACAATTTCTCATTAAAGATCTGTTTTTATCCATCTTGAAGATCATGAACATAAACCATGAATTTGTAAAAATTAAATTTTTTTTAAGTGGAAAATTTATTCTAAACACCTGGTAGTAGATCTTCTGTTATTAATTGATTTATAAATCTGTACTTTATATTATTTTACTAAAAGTATCCTGCCTTATATTTTAATCACATTTATACGTTTGACCGAGTTTATAAATTTGTATAATACGAATTGCTAAAAAAATCCTCATTTATATTCTATATATCTGCATATAAATTTTATGAAAGAGTTTTTATATTCAACATTTTTCAGATCTAGATTTATGTAAATTTGAAACATTAAAAAAAAAAATCACTTCTGCCGCAAAAGTTTTGCAAGTTTTCAACTCATTTTATTTTATTTTCTCTAAGCAAAATGATTGAAACAGACAGTAGTAAAAAGAAGAGCTCCTTGTGCAAACACTGGGCGGCAAAAGGTAAGAAATATATATTAAAATTAGAATTATTCCATGTTTTTACCGGGATAAACCTATCTTGCATGAGTAAATTTTTAAGTTTTGACCAACGATAGAAGAAGAACTAGGTAACCTTTTTTTTCATCTGTTGGTCACTTACACATTGATAAATGTTTTAATTTATTGATGAATTGATTGATTGATGGAGGGATTGATTATTGTTGAATTGGATGATTGGTGAATTGTTTGATTGATGAAATGATAAATTGATTGTTTGGTGAGTTGATTGACGAGTAGATTGGTTGGTTGATTAATTGATTGTATGATTTATTTCTGTGTTCAGGTCGATGTGACCGAGGTGATGCTTGTGAGTTTGCCCACGGTAAAGCTAACCTGGCGAACCCTGGGCAATCGAATTCGAAAACTATGATGTGTAGATATGTTCAATCCGGACAGTGTAAGGTAGGTTTAAATCTAAACTAGGAGCCAAGTATTGCTTCAAGGTTAAAATTCACACTCTCCGAAACACCGGTCTTTTGAATAACTAATATTAAAATGTTTTTAGAGTGGTGACGCCTGCAAGTTTGCTCATGATCCCAGTGAGATCAGGAAGAGTGTATTGGTCGGAGACAACTTTAAATCTGATATATACAAGGAAGGATTTCAGTCTAATTATTTTAGAATAAATAAATAATCATGATTTGGACATTACACACAATACACGTAGAGTTGGGCATCGTTTTTTCCCCTTTTTCAAACATTCCAAGATTTTGAGGCTTTCAGAAGACTTCACAAAATTTAGAAGTTTACTATATTTCAAAACTGTATTCTGGTTTACAATAACACTGAACGATTTTTTCGATCTCTTGTTAACGAACGATTGATTTTTACTTGTTTACTTGATGGATTATTCCCAGAGCTCCAGGTAGGAACATGAGGGGAATTTCGGTAGTAGGTTCATGTTGAATCTTGATATCTCTTTCCGAGCCCAAATTTTTGCATAATTTGATGAAAGAGAATGATTACGATTTCACAGTTTACGGGGATATTGATTAAAGAAGATATGTTGTAAAAGGGTAATTAAAGATTCTAATTATATCTGAACCCCCGAACAGATCACTCTGTGCAAAAACTTCGAGGCGAACGGATTCTGTAGTGTTGGGTTCAACTGCCTTTTTGCCCACGGAGAGGGGGAGCTGAGGTAAATAATAATATATAATTGACCTTCCAGTTTTAGACACTTATTATATAATTTTTTATAATCAAATAATTTCTGAATTTTAGAGTGATTTAAATCTCAATGTTTAAACTAAAAATTCCAACTATAAGAGTATTCTATCCTTGTTTATACTTATATACTTTTTAAACTCAAACTGTTCCATAAGATTGTCTGATTAAAGACTATAGCTACGTAATGTTTAAAAAACCAACACGAAGAGTTTAACTGAAACTTAAATATTTTAATTTACGCTAATATCTCTTGGAATTGTTTAGAGATATTTGATTTAAAATAATTCAACATTCTTTTTTTCATTACTCGAAAAACCAGAAACTCTTTGATTATAGACTCTACACTGTCTACAAAGACACGTTTTATTTGAATTTCCCTTTTCAAATTTGTTTTTAGTAAGTAAATGTTTGGTTATTTTTGCTTTAGTTCAGCTCCGAATTGAATTTTGATTTTTAATATTTTTGCGCTTAAGTTCATTAAGTCTTTCATACTTACATCCATCATTTCTATCATTCATTCATTGGTTCTCAGATTTTGTTGATTCATTACTTTATCCATGGATTAATAATTTTGAATTTCTCGACTAGGAGAAGCTTAGTGTCTAAGAAAGATCAGATGTGCAAGAACTGGGAGGATGGAAGCTGCAAGTTTGGAGACAAGTCAGTTTTATTTATTCATACAGGGGTGTATATTTTTCAGAATTACAGCTGCCATNGGGGTGCAAATGTCACTTCAAAAAGCAAGTTTTTTCATTCTTTTTGATAGTATTTACCCTAAAAATCATTTATTTTCCCCAATTGAGCGAAAAACCCCGCGCAGGGGGAAAATTATTTTTTAGGAAAATTTACACTCCTGTATTCATATTTAGTCGTTTAACATTTACAAAAATAAATATTGCTGGATATATTCTGTTCCTACGCCCATCAGCACTTCCCATGCCAATACAAACAACAGACACGATAGTAGCAGTACATTACACTGAACAGGGGTAAATCTGTCCGTCAAAACCAGGTCTCCGGAACTGAACCGGAGTTCTCATCAAGTTAACCATTCTGTCACTCCGTCTGAAAGCCTAAACATCAATTAGTCCGACTGGGGTTTGTTCTATCGATGAAAACGTATATACATTATTAATAACGAATAACCAATCAGAAAATGATTTTGATTAGATGTCTGTTTGCCCATGGAGAAGCAGAACTACAGAAGGTCACTGCGGACCAGGTTTAGATATTTTCCCAATCAACCTTTTCTTAAATGTCAATTCTATATTCAAATAATATTTAAAAATAGCTCTGTCAACTTTTTACCCCACCCCCCCTCCCCCCCTCTAAAAATTACAAATGTTGCGCTCCTGTTTAAAAAGACCTAAGCATATTCCTACATTTTATATTATAAATTTCATATTTCAGCTGAAGGAAACCAATCCATTGTACAAAACCAAACTCTGTGCCAAATTCAAAGGAAATTGATTATTCAGTTAGATAAAAAACAATCCAATTAAATACATTTTCTTAAACATTTTGCAGATACTATTGTTGTATTGTTGAGTTTTTGTTAAATAATCGATTAATTAAACAGAAGACTCAATGTGCGAGCATGGAGACAAGGAAAGCCAGACAAATTTATTTTTATATAATTTCTAAAATGTATTTTTTATATTTTAGATAACGGCACTGACAAATTAGTTTTATTGGATTCGGAAGTTACAGTGTGCCATCAACGATTTATAACAGTAACCTTAAATCCTTAAAATTTCTGTAGAAATCCACGTCTAAATACTGAAAGTGAACGATTGGCGAATTATTGATGGCACTCCTGAAATGGATGTTGAATGTTCATTTTATTTGTTTCCATCTGTGGTCTGATACAGTAATCTTAAACCAAATCTTTTAAATTTCAAATAAGTTGTTCGCCCTCTCCCTCTCCTTTCAGTGTAGGATTGATTAACTGGCTGTTTGACCAGTGTATGTTTGCACATGGAGAAGATGAACTGATCAAGTTGGATGAAAATGCTACAGCTAAATTTAAGGTAGAAGACACCTTTTCAATTTACTTACGCAAAGATTGAGATAAAACGTTTTTGGATCTATTAAAAAATAAGTTTTCAAATCTTTATGTTGTCATCTGCATAATGAGTTGAACGGACATCTCTTTTGACTACAACATGCATTTATTAACTTTGAATCCAAATTATATAATTTTCTAGAAAATGAACTGTAAGAATATGGTGCGTGACGGACACTGCCAATTTGGAGACAATTGCTTCTACAACCACGGTAATAGTGGGTCCAGCAGCAGCAACAACAGCGGTCAGTTGACCGGCACCTTTAACCATGGAAACTATGGATATGGGTATGATGAGAATGGATATGATCCCAGTGGATACAACGCTAGCGGATACAATGCTAGTGGGGCCTATGCAGGAGCAGGACAGGGGTATGGAGGAGCAGGACAGGGGTATGGAGGAGCAGGACAAGGAGGATACGGAGGTTCAGTACAAGGAGGATACGGAGGTGCAGGACAAGGAGGATACGGAGGTTCAGTACAAGGAGGATACGGAGGTGCAGGACAAGGAGGATATGGAGGTTCAGGACAAGGAGGATATGGAGGAGCGGGAGGAACAAATAGTTACCAAGGGTAATATATCTTTTTTTCTCCATTTAAATATTTTCTTTTGTTTATGGACTAAAGGACCAAAACTGTATACCCCTTCTAAGAAAGAACATCTTTCCTTTAAAAAAAAATAATTTAAAATAATTAAGCCTTTTTTATTTCAATTCACTGAATAAAAATATAATTTGATTATTTCTCTTTTTAGTAAATAAGATTTTTTTTTAATGGTTACTATTAAAGGCTATTTTTACAAGACAAATTTTCCACTAAATATTATATTTTTTTTATTATTACAATTGAAAAATATTTAAATATTTTATTTATTTTGTTCAGAGGGAACCAGTGGCAGCCCCCTTTACCATCAGCACCCCGTCCAGAAACTACCAACAGGTATATTTAAAGAATAGGCAACAAATCCAGACTCTTAATTTGTCAAATAAAAATGTCACAGAATGTCGTCTTTTCTAAAATTCAAAAGGATGTTAGGACGCTTATCTTACACCAAACTTGCTCACTTAAACGGCCTGAAGTTCTTTGTTAAAATACAAGAAACTATACTTAATGACGTCTAAAAACTTCTATTTAAAAATATTTTTTTTTCAATCAAATGATTTGCGGCACAAAATCATTATCTTTATCTGTACTTTGCTTGTCTGTCTGTTTGTTGGAACCAATCGGGCTTAATGTTTTGTGGGACTTCACATGTTCCCAGGGAAGGTTTATAGAAGATCAAAATTTCAAAAATTTGCCTCCATCAACATTCGATTTTCATTAAATTTTGAAAAATCCACGAAATTGTTTTTATAATCCGCGAACTTTTCTTTGTTTTTGTTTAACAATGTAATCAAAGAGAAAAAGTTCACAATTGAAATAGAAGATGGTTCGTGTCCTAAAATCCTAGTTTTAGATATATATTATATTTTAGCTTGGGATTCTCTTTTCCTATTTAACAATGAAACAAATTTAGACGTTTTTAAACAGTATTCTTTATTTCCTTTAAATTAGTAAGACTTACCTGAGGAACGAGGAAATCTCTTGTTAAACCAGAATACATCAGGGAATTGAACCTTCAGCCTGTATAGTTTATATCCCTGCATCTCTGAATTAGCTTGGGATGGGATGGGATGGGATGGGATGGGATGGGATGGGATGGGACGGGATGNCGGGACGGGACGGGATCTAATCTATTTTTATCCCTATAGCACTGCGAAGACTCCTTCCAATTACAAGACAATGATCTGTAAAAGTTGGCTTGAAGTGAAGAACTGCAAGGTAAATTATTTTTAATTAATAAACGGAATTTAAGTTGATTCATTGTTTGTTTCATCACTATACGGGTTGATGAATCGTTGTTTTTGTATGTACAAATCGAAAAGGTTTAGTATATTCAATCATAAAAGGTTTTATTTGAATTCTTAACATTTTTAGAATCTCGTACCATCAAGTTTTAAAGAAAACCTAATACCTATATTTTGTGTTATCAATTGTAAATATTGTCAAACTATTTTAATGGGTTTAATTTCATCGATTTTATTTTTATAGTCATAATTTTTTGTTACTTTTTATTGCATTTTGATTTCTTTTTTTTGAGTTTGCATGACACATGAATTTTTCTTATTAGTTATGAACATAATTAATGTTTAGTTTGAGAATAGTTGCTTACATGCTCATGGAGAGATAGAACAGAGACCTTTCCCACAGAAGGAAGCAGGGTTTAAGGTAGGGTTATTTTCAAAAAAAAAAATTCCTAATGAAATTAAATCTTTTTTATTATAAATATTTGTCTAGTTTAAGAAAAAATTTGTTATAACAAAATGAAGTTTAGTTTAAGGCAGGATATCACAGTTTAAGATAAAAAATGACAGCGTTAATGTTAATTTAACATCAGTTATCCAGGGGATATTTGTTCCAAAACTAACACTTGGCCCATTTCTAACACTAAGTGTTAGAAATAGGCCAAATCTTCTAAGTTTTCTCTTTCAAGTGTATATATCCTTAAATCCAAGCCGAGTTAAACAAAATTACACAATATATTTTTTTTAAATGGCTAAAACTATATATTGAAACAATAAATGTCAATTTTAAACTAATAATAAGGTGTGATGATACTTGATTTTATTTTCGAACATATACCTATTTTAAAACAAATACCGCATTTCAGCTCATGTCGCGTTTTCGGAACATATTCTTAATTTGAGACAATTACCTAAATTCATATCAATGTCAATTTTTAAGCATTTATGTATACTTACGTTACGAAACAAAAAAATGATAGGGTAAAATATAAACAAAATAGAAAATAAAAAAAGCTCTTCTATAAGTTGAAAATCATTACAGCTTTGAGAAATCAAAATACTAATATCATTTTGTTCTTTTCATTTAGATTAAACTATAAATGCGGGAAATTGATTGTTTAAAATGCTTGAAAATAAATCATCGGTAATTTCTAATTTAACAGATACAACGTGATGACTTAGATTCTAGAAATAATTTAGAAGTTAATTTAGTCTTCATGAGATAAATTTTGTTTTCAGTGATATATTTTGTAAGTTATGAAAGTGATTTTAGTTTGGAACTGCGGATTATACTCAAAAACGGGAAAGTGGGGTTTGGCTCGAAAACGCGACAATGTTGCAAATTCAGGATATGTTCGAAAATGGAAAAAGCTGACATTTTGGTCTTGAAAACGGTCAAGAGCTTTAATATAAAAAGAATTTGTGTATTTGTTCAGGAGTATCTGTGATGAATTTATTTGTTCAGGAGAATCTGTAATGAATGTATTTGTTCAGGAGAATCTGTAATGAATGTATTTGTTTCAGAGAATCTATGATGAATGTATTTGTTCAAGAGAATCTGTAATGAATGTATTTGTTAAGGAGAATCTGTAATGAATGTATTTGTTCAGGAGAATATGTAATGAATGTATTTGTTAAAGAGAATCTGTGATGAATGTATTTGTTCAAGAGAATCTGTGATGAATGTATTTGTTCAGGAGAATCTGTAATGAATGTATTTGTTCAGGAGAATCTGTAATGAATGTATTTGTTCAGGAGAATATGTAATGAATGTATTTGTTAAAGAGAATCTGTGATGAATGTATTTGTTCAGGAGAATCTGTGATGAATGTATTTGTTCAGGAGAATCTGTGATGAATGTATTTGTTCAGGAGAATCTGTAATGAATGTATTTGTTCAGGAGAATCTGTAATGAATGTTATTGTTCAGGAGAATCTGTGCAAGTATTTCGAGGAGACAGGGCAGTGTAAATGGAACAATGAATGCAAGTTTGCACACGGGGAGAAGGAACTGCAAAAACGTTAGTTTTAAGAATTTTAGATCTAACATGTTTATTATTTTAATGCGCTATGGTCGGAAGTTTTGGTATCTTCGACGCTTGAGCGCGATATCCGCAATGGCAACTCTTGATTTTAAACAGCTTAGTGTGTTTAAGCCATGAAAATGAGTTGACCCGTATTTTCGCAATTTCTTATTGGCTGAGATCAAAATTTTTGCGGCATCTGATTAGTCTTTGTTTTCAGCAATCTCTTATTTCTTGCTCATTTAGGGATATCTAAAAGGAATCAGCCATGGTCTATGAAAACTAAAAATATGCGGATTAGTGCTTTCTTAATTGATTTACTATTCATAGGTTCCGACCTAAAATCTATAGCTTAAATGGACCTAATAAAGATATTTTCTATTTTATAGCACAGCTGCAGCCTGGACACTACCCTGCCATTTGCAAAAGGTAAAAAAAATTAAGAATGAAGATTTCTCTTAATTTCGCAATATCCTTCGTGTTTCTTTTCTTCTTTTTGGAAAAATATGTTGGAAAGATCTCATTCATTTGTTCCAACTAATGTAATTCGCTTGGTGCAAAATAAATTGTAATTTTTGTTCGTTCTTCGTTCTTCGTTCTTCAATTGACTGAAATCCCGAAAAAATCCGGTTTTTGTGGATTTATTTGAACCCTGTTTAATGTTAGGTGGATAAACCGTGAATGTTTGTACGGAATCAACTGTAGTTTCCAGCATGCTATACCGAAACAGAACACAGAATGGAAGATTACCAAGTGTAAATCTATGGGAGGTAAGTGGAGTTACACCAATTATAATTAAACTAAAGGATTGATTGAAAGGTGTGTAAACAAAATGTCCAATAAACCTATCGTTTAATATTTACAAAAATCTCGGAATGTATTGAGGTCAGAAATCTTGTACAGGGTGTCCCACATCATATTAGACCGAGAACGGGTCTAAATTACGATTTTCGGGACTAATTAGAAAATTTTATTAGAATGAATCATTTTGAAAAATAACATAAGGCTTATATAAGAATTTTCTTGTGGAAAATGATGAGTTTTTAGAGTATTAAGGGTTTATTTTGGTGTTAAAGATTGGAGATAATCTAATATGATATGGGACGCTCTGTATCATCTGTTCATGTCTCTACTGAAGAAATCCAGAGTTGCTCTCTAGAAAAGATGCGGCCGATATTAATGATTTTCAGGCGTAAAAAAAATAAGATGCTACAAATTCTGAACAATTTATTAATGTTTAGAAGAAGAGCCCTGTAAATATGGAGACAAGTGTAACTTTGCTCACAGGTATTTTTTAGCATTGTAATGTTTTCTGATACCAAATTCAATAAAAAGCGAGTGTTTGAAAAAGTTTGAACTGGTACACTAGAAAAGGGGTGGTTCTCGCTATTCAAGAAATATGGTCCCGGAGCTTGTTTTTGGTCTCACCATAAAGAATATGCTATTTCTCAAATTAAATCTGTTCGCTTTTTGCTATCTATTTTCTTTAAGTGAGGCCCAGCTCCGTACTAAGGAAGATAATGTCGCCTTCCTCTCCATTTGTCATCAAATTCAAGGTAGAAACAAAACTATGAATAGGTTTACATCCCGGCGCTTTGCACGCATTGAATAATTTGAGCTTTTTGTCAATGATCTTTCTGCAACCCTTGTTTACGGTTTTAAAATTATAACATTCAAACCTTCGCAGATATTCCTGTTTTAATTGGCGGACTTACAAATTTGTCGACAACAAAAAAACCAGTAAATCTCGAAGAAATGTTTGGGACCTGGATCTGGATCCGGAGTGGCATCAAAATGAAATGGATCCTAAGAATTGTTTATGATGGGTGTCTGTCAATAACTAAGATAATAAAAGAAGTATAAATCTGTAGATTTGCAAAAACCCCGGAAATTAATGATTTATTTGATAAATGTTTAAAAGTTTATTTTATATTAGTTTTGTATTTATTTTTATGATGTTTCTTCTTCAGCAATGAGAACGATGGGTATGAGTAGTCTGCTTCAAATGAGCCAGCAGATGGGACAAGGGCTTGTCGGAACCGGTTCTTCTTCCGGATACAACAACACCGGAAGTGGATACAACATGGGAGGAAACGGTTACAATATGAGCGGAAATGGATTCAACATGGCGGGAAATGGTTATAATATGGGAGGCGGCGGCCAAAATATGGGCGGGGGTGGTCAAAGTATGGTCGGAGCAGTTCAAAACAACCTTAATCGGGGTATAAATGGCCCAAATATGGGAAACCAGGGAATGATGGGAGGAGGATTAGCGCAGATGGGAGGAAACGGGCCGAATATGAATAATCAAAATGGAGGTATGAGTGATTGGACTAAAAACTATTTAGGTAAGATGAAAATATACTTATTATTTTAAATTAATATTAAACTTCTTATTATGATAAATTTATTCATTTAAATTTATCATAATGTTAGTCTTAAAATTAATTTTAAAGTATGTGGACATTTTGCCTTCAAGATTTAACTTAAACAATGAACACCCTTTTTTATTAATATTATGCTAAACATTTTATTTTATTTTTCATTTGTTCAAGATTTAACTTAAACAATGAACACCCTTTTTTATTAATATTATGCTAAACATTTTATTTTATTTTTCATTTGTTCAAGATTTAACTTAAACAATGAACACCACACTTTTTTATTAATATTATGGTAAACATTTTATTTTATTTTTCATTTGTTCAAGATTTAACTTCAACAATGAACACCCTTTTTTATGAATATTATGGTAAACATTTTATTTTATTTTGCATTTGTTCAAGATTTAACTTAAACAATGAACACCCTTTTTTATTAATATTATGGTAAACATTTTATTTTATTTTTCATTTGTTCAAGATTTAACTTAAACAATGAACAACACACTTTTTTATTAATATTATGGTAAACATTTTATTTTATTTTAGCCGCTCAACAAACACAGAACAGCTATAACTTTGGAAATAACAGGTAATTATATTTTATAAAGACGGTGCCTAGGATCCGGATCCAAGAGACAAAATATCAACCAAAACCAACTTTGCTCTTGGATCACAATTGTTAATTAATAAGAAATTTCGAAAATTTCCTTAACTCTGAATGGTTTATTAATTTTGAGCCTTAAAATAAGTGAAAAGAAGACAAAGAAATTACAAAAAATTTCCATTTCTAAAAATAAATCAGGGCCTGGATCCGGATTTTTTTTCATGTTAGTTCCAGGATCTGAATCCGCATCGATATGAAATGTTTCCTAAGCACTGCATAAAGTGAATGTTCTAATTTCCCCCCCCCCCCCTCTCTCCTAAATATCTGATACATTTTTGAGAATTGTGCTTGAATTCTACCCTATTTCATGCGAAAACTCAAGGATTTTATTAGTTTACTTCTAAAAGCCCACAACGTTATATTTTCTAGATCTCAAGATGGGTTCAAAACATCTCCTTGCAGTGCCTATGCGAGTACAGGTGATAACTCCTATAAAATTTCTTTAATTTTAGCTCACCCCACCCCCCTCTGCCCCCCTACACGTACCCTCTATTTCACCTACTGAACGTCTATTCAAGAATCTACTGCTACCGCTAGATGGTTTTTAAATTCGAAACCGTAATATTAGTAGAGTTTTTACAATGATAAAAATGATATTTTTGCCCCTTGGATAACATAAAATAGATTTCAGCGTTTACATTTTATACAACATACTTTAATGATGTATAATACTAGCCTGGGAACCCAGCTTTGTCTGATAACTAAACTTTCTCTAAAAATCAACCAGAGTTGTGTTCAGGGGGGGGCTTCCCCCCTGAAACAATTAAATTTTTTGATTTTAGGGGATTTTAAGGACCCAATGTGTTCTGAGCTGAAAGAAAAATTGTAAGCCCCCCTCCCGGGCAAAATCCTGAATACGCCCCTGAAATCACCCCATTCAAGATTATTCCCGTGGTTCTATTGAGTTCCCAAATCAAAATTTGAGACAAATCGGTCTGAAGGGTTAATGATGGGACATACAAACAAACGACCTGGCAAACAAACAGAGAGATAACTACTCTATGTTTATAGATATATTATCTATATTATAAACTTATTAAGGAGTATGTCCTAACGGAATGAATTGTCGGTTTGCACACTCAGCTCAGGAGTTAAGGACTCCTAATGGGGGAGCAGCTAAGGTACTTTATTTAAAAAATTGATAATAGATTAATGTTATTTTTATCAACGATAAAATAGATTACAGAGAGAAAACAATCATTAAAAGTGAAAAAATTGTGAGAAAAATGACTAAATCAATTTTGATGCATTTCGTGTTCTATAATATATATATAATGTGATGAATGAAAATTTACTAATTATGTTTTTCATAAATTCCTGCAAACATATATTTGTTTAAAAGTTCTGTATGTTCTAATAAAAGTCCAGATTCTGGTGAAGAAACTTTTTTTAAGGTTGTTTTTGTGGGTGTGTGGATACGGATGAATTATTTATAAAATATTGTTGTAAAACATCAGTTTAACCAAAATAACCATGTATATTAACTGAAGAGGAGTAATCCGAAACAATTTGTATTCAAAAATATAAAAACTGAGAAGCTGCTCTCATTATTGCTTTATAGTTATATGTTGATGATTTGATTTGATGTATACAATAAAACTTCAAATCATATTTTGTAAACTTTTTTTCTTACATATATAGATATATATAAGATACGCATATATATATATATATATATATATATGCGTATCTTAATACTATTTAAGGCTGTCCTGTGTAAGACCTGGTTAGAAGAAGGATCATGTGCTAGACAAGGCCAAGGATGTCAGTTTGCACATGGACAGAAGGAACTAGGTTCACAAACAGGTGAACACAAGAGATATTTCAAGTGCCTTTCAATCTCAGGGAGACAACGGTTTTAAGGGTACCGATTTAAATCGGACATGCCTTTTTTGAAATGAAAATTGAAAATTACACTCTTTTAAATTTGGTAGTATGTAGGGAACCTATTACATAGCAGATCGATTTGAACCCTAAATTTGTATGTTATTTTTTTCTACTCAAATTAGCTTTTCAACCCTACTGTTTAGATGGTTCCTATATTCTGAAGATGGAACCGTGTAGGAACATGAAGGAGAAAGGAGTATGTCCGTACGGAGACGTTTGTCAGTTTTCACATGACATGAAAAAACGGAGTTTCCAGGTAGTATCCTTAGCTTTTTATATTCAAAGGAGTGTAGAATGTAGATTGACCATGATCATTAAAAAGGTTGGAAATTAGTGACTATCATTGTATTGTTTACGTAACACTCCGTTTAAAGCCTCCATCCCCGATTCAGAAAAGTACTCTTTAAACCTTTATCTCATTTGTAAGTTAGAAGATATCTTCATTTTTGTAGCTTGATAAGTGTTTTATTATGATTTTTTCCTCCATTTTTTTGTAGCAGAAACGTGCAAGTGACTTTTCGAGAAACCGCAACTGAAAAAATTGGATTTTAAAGAGACAAATATAGATATCTTATTCATTTTTGATGTGACAAAGTGTTGAAGGGTTCCTTTGTGTATCGAACATGCCACTCTTGTTTACATGTATTCACTTGAAATTGCTACTTCAGTCCCTTTAATTAAGGAAACTATAAAATCAGAGTTTCACTTTTAGCTGTTTGTATTTTCGAGATAAAGATTTTAATTATTAAATATTTTGTGCTCAGGATATGCAGGGTGACCCGGATAAAGATTTTAATTATTAAATATTTTGTGTTCAGGATATGCAGGCTGACCCGGATAAAGATTTTAATTATTAAATGTTTTGTGTTCAGGATATGCAGGGTGACCCGGATAAAGATTTTAATTACTAAATATTTTGTGTTCAGGATATGCAGGGTGAACCGGATAAAAGATTGGACGGAAAGTTCAAGGTAAGGAAAATATGTATAATGTATATCCCCCTTTCCATCCTTTTTGTCAAATAACGAAAAGAAGAGACGATAAATTAAATCAAAGAATTAATATGACTTTTGAACGTTCTATAATATCTTGCTTTCAGGTTGTTCTGTGCGACAAGCATCCTAGCTGCCCAATGGTAAAATGACATTTAAAAATTTTATAGATTATAGGAAGGGCTTTAGCATTTTTTTATTACAAATACAGTTTTAATTATCAGATGAATTATATATTTGGTTGAATGGATGGACAGACTCAATTAGTTGGTTGGTTGGTTGACGGACTGATAGATTAGTTGCATTCAACTAACTTGCTTGTTGGTTGATCGCCTTGGTTGGTTTATTGACTGTTTGGTTTCATGGTGGGTTGGGTTGGGTTGGGTCATGTTCACAAGAGATGACATTTATTATGGGGTTAAATCACCGAAAATTTAGTATATCAAAACAAGACAGGACTTAAAATATACTAATTTTTGTACCAGAGAAAGTTTAAATAGGGTTAAATCACCAGAAAATTTTTTATATTTTTATACTTGATCTTCATTTTTAATATTACTAGACTTGGTCTTTATTATCATAATTTCCCGATTCAACTATTCTTACTTCTAGACTGGACTTGTTACTCTTCTTACTAGAACATACATTTAATTCACTAGCTAATCAAATAATGTTTAAACTAGTTTCAATGACTTACATTAATTGCAAATTTAATCAAACTAACAAGTTTTAAACAATTTGCTCCTACGTTTTATCTAATTCAAAATATACATTTGAAACAAAATACTCGCTGGGGAGACCTCTGTCATGGAATTTTTGCCCGGTTACAGGGTAAATTTTGTATGACGTTGGTCCAAAAGTGAGGCATGGCTCAAATTTGGTCGTGTGGCAAGGAACTTCGCAATTTACAAACAACTGTTGATGGGATGTTTTAAAAACCAGGACACGGAAAGGACTTGAACCTCCAATCCATTACTGGAGTCCATTGTCATCCCCGCCCCTTGTGATTTGATTTNTGGTTGGGTTGGGTTGGCTGATTTTTTGTTGGATTTCGATATAAATTGTTGATTTGAAATGAATTATTGATTAAAATGAATTGTTTATTTGAAATGAATTGTTGATTTAAAATGAATTGTTGATTTAAAATGAATTGTCGATTCAAAATGAATTGTCGATTTTAAATGAATCGTCGATTTTAAATGAATTGTTGATATAAAATGAATTTTCGATTTGAAATGAATTGTTTATTTGAAATGAATTGTTGATTAGCAATGAATTGTTGATAAAATGAATTGTTGATTTGAAATTAATTGTTGACTAAAAATTAATTGTTGATTTAAAATGAATTGTTGATTAAAATGAATTGTTTATTTGAAATGAATTGTTGATATAAATTGAATTGTAGATTTGAAATGAATTGTCGATTTAAAATGAATTGTTGATTTTAAATGAAATGTTGAATTAAAATGAATTGTTGATTTGAAATAAATTGTTGATTTGAAATGAATTGTTGATTTAAAATGAATTGTTGATTTAAAATGAATTGTCGATTCAAAATGAATTGTCGATTTTAAATGAATCGTCGATTTAAAATGAATTGTTGATTTAAAATGAATTTTCGATTTAAAATGAATTGTCGATTTGTTTATTTGAAATGAATTGTTGATATTAAATGAATTGTAGATTTGAAATAAATTGTATAAATAGGGTGAGATGTGCAACTATGCTCATGGATACGAAGAGCTGTACACATACAGAGCAAAACAGGTGCAGTACATGTTAACATTACGTAATTACATACTCTCCCATCCCTAGCGTAATCCCAATTATAAGAAAAGAACTTAATTTTTTAAATTGGAATAATAACCCCAACCCTATCCTAGGTTCCCAAATATAAATAAACAAATTTTTTCCATCTGATATTATTTAAAAATTTAAAAATATTGTAAAATTTAATTAAAATAATTTATTCAAGTTAAAATAAATAATTAACTATCCCAGACCCTATTTGTATGTTCCCAACTTTAAATAAATAATCCCAACCCTATCCTAGGTTCCCAACTATAAGAAAAGTATTTGAATAATCCCATCCATATCCTAGGTTCCCAACTATAAGAAAAGTATTTGAATAATCCCAACCCTGTCCTAGGTTCCCAACTATAAGAAAAGTATCTGTAAGACCTGGGAGGAAACTGGAAACTGTCAATGGGAGAAAACTTGTATGTTTGCACATGGAGCAGAAGAACTCAGGTATAGTACAGTACATAACATAATATGCACAGTACAGTACATAACAAAATATGCACAGTACAGTACATAACAAAATATGTACAGAACATAACATAATATGCACAGTATGACACTACACTACACTACACTACACTACACTACACTACACTACACTACACTTGTTCAAGATCAGTATGGGTATATCGTTAAAAGACGAAGTTTCAGAGCAGTGTATGGGTTATGGCCGTATGGGTATTACACTACACTACACTATTTAATAATATTTGTTTGTATGTTTATCTCATCCCTGACATTATTTAAAGAAAGAAAAAGCGACAAATCAAATTAGTTTATACTTTTTTATATCTTCGTCTTAATTTACTTCAAGTTTTTAAGCTTTATATCCTTGTCTTGATTGACTTCAAGTTTTTAAGCTTTTTATCCTTGTCTTAATTTACTTCAAGTTTTTAAGCTTTATATCCTTGTCTCCTTGTCTTATTTGACTTCAAGGTTTTAAGCAACACATTGGTATACTTTGTTTAAGACTGTTAATAATATTTTCTATGAAAAGCTATCAATTTTTTCATCGCTAATGTTTTTTATTCAAGATAAATTCCTCCCCCTATTAATATCATCTATTTCAAGTAATATGTTAATTATTATCATATATTATGTTATTAATAATATGTTAATATTAAAGATAAATATAAAATAATGCGGATAAAAGATCTACGAGCAGGTATTTATTTTATGATAAATTTGATTAAAAAATGTAATTAAATTTGTTGTCAGTAAACAATTAAACCTATCCAATTTCTATTGGATAGATTAAAAGAAAATAAGGATTAAACTTTCACTAGTTTTTATTCTGTTTAACTTAGTTTACAAACTAATCAAAAAATGAATAAATTTATGAATTTGATAAAAAAAAAATATAGAAATAATAAAGAAAGTTCTTAATTTTTACATCTCTCATTCTAAAGGCTTTCTCTTGCTTCAGAAGTTTTAGTTCTAAAGTGTCTGATTTCCTATATTATCTATTTACTACTTAATGTACAAGTATAACTCGACAACCGAGCTTAAAATAGCAGGGACTGAATTCAATGAATGAAGGGGTCGTTCAAATGCCAGTATGCATCCGAAAGTCTTAGAACTTTGATATTTCAAACTATAAATTCTGGTATATCAATTAATATAAGAATTATCTAAGGTTCACACCACTAGGTTGCAAAAATATAGCGATCAGAAAATTTGAGTTTGTGGTAAAGACTCAATTCCTTTGAATTGCCGATTTTAATTCTTCCAGAGCCGATAACTTTTGAACTGTGGATATTAAGAGCAATGCTTGATCTCCTCTTTATGTTAATCTGCAGATTAATATAATTTTATTTTTATATCTAGATAAATGTAAAAAAAAAAAATCAAAGAGTGTCAGCCAATCAGAAGCCGGGAAATTTTGTGTACATGAGAGAACTCTTAAGAGGTCGGAACCCAACTTAGTTAAAGCTGAAGGAATTAAGGGTATCAAACACACAAGTTTTCAGCTGTAAATCTTAAAACTTTGAATCGGTGGTTCAAATTTGAACCGGCAGTATGAAGTGCAGCGACGTAGCTTAAATAGATTAGATTTGGTCCCAGAAACTAGGACGTTAGACATTTAGCTGGGCTATCAAAGATACATTAATGTAAAATTTGTTATTTATTTTTATTTTTTCCTTTTCTATTTTGGACATTTAATTTAAGCAATTTTAAATTTGAATATTTCTAACATGAACACGGATTTGCCGGTTTGGCATGATGGGGTTGTAAAGAAAGTGATAAATTTTATACTAATTCATTTACATGCACGCAGGAAATTGAAAAATGGCGTTGTTAATGTCTGAGGGACGATTTAGATATTGTATTTTATGATTTGATTTAGTTTAAAGTTGGTAACGGTGGGGTTTTCTTCTTGCCTGGCTAGAGTTCTGCTTTGGTTGTTTATGTTTTGATCGCATACTGTTGAACTTTTTTTGTACACAGACAGAAATGTAGAAACATGACGCACACAATGCAGCCATTTACCGTTTTCATAAAATATTCTCAATCTACGGTCGAATTTAAAGAATTTGAGCGGCGGTTTAAATTTAAGCCGCGGGTTAAATATGGTTGGTTCCACTTAAAATTGTATCAAATGTTTCAAGATTTAAAACAGCGCTTAATTTAAACCTGGTTTTGGCAGATTTAAACCGCGGCTCAAATTCTTTAAATTCCATCTCAGACTTTATCATAAATATATGATGTTAGCATAAATCATAGCTTAATTAAACCTATAAATTGTTCTGCAGTCTGAGCTGGGAACTTTAATGTTTGATACACATAATCCAATCGCTTGATATCGATATCAACTGTGGACACTTTTAATTTTAGGATCTATAATACACTTTACCTACCATATCTTCATTTTAGTTTACGAATAAAGATTAAATATCTGCAAATTAACAAAATATTGGATCAAGAATTGATCTCGGTCTCCACAATACAAAAGATCCCACCTCCTCGTGGTTGAAATCTCTGGTTATCAATCTTCTAATGATATTCCAAATTACGCTTTTACTAATGTTGAACTGTTTTTGAATATGGAAATGATTTTGCTAAGTTGGTAATTAAAAGCTGAATACTTATATAATCTCCCTAATTATCAATTCACTAATTGATGAAACTAGATGGATGTGATATAATTATAGATTAAATGAGATCCACATATATTTACAGAAATACCTTGTATAGCTAAACTATTTTATATATCACTTCGTATTCTTTTTGCACGTTAGGGATCAGTATTCAGTATGCATGATACATAATGGATGTTACGTATTCATTTCTTTCGATAAGTAAAGGACTTTTTTGTTAAAAAAAAATTGTCGTTAAATATTTTATCACTTCAAACAAAAATTGAAATTATTATTTATTAAATTTAAGATCAAAACGATCTGATTCCATTTTGATGTGCTTTTGAGTCGTTAAACGAAACGCAATCGCTTAGATTTATTTGTACATTTAATTATGTCTACTTTAATGATTATCATATTATGTTAGTATTTTTGGTACTTAGAAGAACTTTCTGAATTTTATTTAAGATTACTAATTTACGGTAGAAACCAAGAAACCATGTTTACTTCTACAAGCTGATCATATTGTGTGAAAATTTTCCATCCACTTTTACTCTTATGTTACTCCCAGCGTTTCGGATCCGGATCCGTATCATTTGGTCGGATCCGGATCCGTATCAGGAAACGTTGATATGGATCCGGGTAGCGCCAAAAATTAACCAAAACCATGGAATAAATAAATCAAAATGATTCGTAAATGTATTATTTACATGACGAAAATTTTTCAAAATTATCTTTAATAATTTAATGTTTACATTTATATAATAGTAATGACGACATTTTTAACTTTAGGATTACTATAGTTTATAAATTATAACCTTGCATAACATTTAATAGGGAAAATCCGATTCACAGAATCAAAAGTTACCTCGGATCCGGATCCGTATCAGAGTCAGGATCCGGATCCATCATCACGGATGCGGATCCGCGGATCCGGATCCGAATCAAAATGATATGGATCCGAAACACTGGCTTACTCCTTTAAAATTCCTTGACTAGAATGTTACTCCCTATATATTTCTTGACTAGAATGTTACTCCTTTTATATTCCTTGACTCTAATGTTACTATCTTTATTATCCTTGACTCAAATGCAATGTTTAGGATCCATTTAATTTTGATGCGGATCCGCACTGGAAAATAATGGATCCGGTTCCTAATCAGGATCAAGGTTATTTCCAAAAATTAACTGAATCTTTGTTAACTAAGCCAAATTTTTGGGTTTCTTTTCGCTTAGTTTTATGCTAAACCATGATGAACAATTCAGAAATCAGGAAATTTTTTATTATTTTACTTTCTTAATCTTCCTTGACTCTTATGTTACTATCTTACTCTTATGTTACTATCTTAATATTCCTGGACTCTAATGTTACTCCCTTAATATCCCTTGACCTAACGTTACTCTTTTGAAATTTCAGACTTGAAAGTCACTCCCTTCTTCCTGCCTTAATGTTATCTCTTAATATTTATGACTTAAAAGTTACTCCCTTAATCTGCTTGACATAAATGTTACTCCCTCGTCTTCTTTAGACTAAGAAGTTACCCCCTTAATCCCTGAAATTACTTTGCATAAATTCAGGAATTCTAATCGCCCGGATATCTTACTTTCCATCAACAACGTGTAACTTCACTTTATTCCTCCCCTGTACACATCCTACTTGCATGCAGGGTGTAACGAAACAAATGACACTTATTGGTTGAAAATTTGGGGGTTTTTCAGTTAAAGGGTTGGGAAATTCCATTGTTTTCGGGAAAAGTCATGCATAGCCCTGAAAAAAAAAACACGTTTCTGAGGAATGACCATTTTGTTTTTCTCCCCCTGTGTCTACATTCCCCCTGTATCTTCCTATCTCACTACCCATCTTTCACTGTGGGCAGCTGAGAAAAAACAAGTTTCAGATTTAATCCTTCTTTACAGAAATCACATGATTTTGTATTTGTTAAATCAGTTCTTTATATTGTGCTTTAGAATGTAGTTTATTTATAAATACTTGATCCCTGGTTAGAGAGATGTTAGTTGTTGAGTTAGATAAACGTTAATTCCAGTTATGCAACAGGGATTTGAAGGAGTAGACTCGTGTGTGATTTTTCTAAAATTTTGTTTTAAAATCAAGAATACTCAAAAGTTGCAACGAGTAAGAAAGCATGTAAAGGACAAGATTGAGTTATTTAAAATTTTCGGATGAAAAATATCTTGCTAGGTAAACTGGGCCATGGGAAACCACCTCAAAATATAAGGACTGCATACAAACAAAATTTCAGTGAAATTTGAACTGCCTACGTCGGTTAAAATTTGAATCACCGATTCAAATCCTTCTTTAATCTTAAACTTTGAATTGGTCGACCAAAAAAAATCGAGCCTTTGCCACAAACTCTGATTTAAAATACCTATATCTATGGAGCCCAATGTAGTAGACTTTAAATATTTAAAGCTATGAAGTTGTCGGTTCTAATTTAAACTAAGTTTGCAATATCGAAGGTTTATACTAATAGTTTGCAAAGATATAGAGATTAGAAAATTTGAGTTTGTTGCACCGGCAATTTAGTCGTCATTATAATAAATGCATGTATTATGTAAATCTGTTAATAATTAAATCTTTATACTCATCAAAGATAGAATGACTTGAACGTATCCATTATTTATTTTTGGCGTGGATATTTATCTAAATATATATATGTACATTCGAAAGTTGATATTTTTTGCATCATATTTGTAAACAGTGCACAGTGTTCTCTTGCACTTTTTCTGATGTGCAGGGAGGCATGTGGTGGAGTGGGGACTGGATATAAATCTCTGTAAACTAGAGTAACTTAAGAGTTTATTTGAGAACAAAATAGTTAATTATAAAGTGACAAAATGTGCCTTGTACGGTGTGTACGTGAAAGTATAGGTTAAACATGTCTAGTATTTATCAGGGCGCGCCAAGCCGGTCACATGCTCATCTCATAGGACTAAAGCTTTCACAGCTTTAGTGAAACATGAAATACAACACTAGAGATTCAACATCGTAGACTTGAATTTAGGATCAGTGTCGATTATTTTTGGAGAATTTGTGACATGCTGAAGTTATACAGGGTTACCCACAAAGGATGAGACTTCATAGGCGGTTGTTCAGTCCGTTATCTTGCCTACAGGGTTCCTTAAGGCCAAATCTTGCTTATTTCTGTGCTTAATCATTTAGTAAACCATCAAAATACTTAATTGAATGCAAAAACCTAAAATCATGCTCTTCTGTCCGATCCAATTATTTTTAGCATTTAATATACCATATTCTTATCAGATTTACTTCATAGACAAATCAGCAATAATTCTTATTATTATTATTCTCACCCAGTTCGTGTAATAATTATGATTATTCCACGAAATGGGTGAGAATAATAAGAATTATTCACCGGGAACTTTATAGATCGATAGATCAGCTATTTAATTCTAGAAACTAAAACAAATGTTTATTCATTTTCACAATCATAGACTAATAAATTACTTATTTAAACCATTTGAACCATTTTAAAATGCTTATTTTTTGTTCTTTCATCAGGGGCGTAGAAAGGGAACGGGGGCTAAAACGTATTCATATAAATATTTCTTGATGTCAATATATCATAATTATTTTAAGACTTTAGGTCTGTCAGAATAATACGCCATGAAAAAGATGCCCAACAAGGATAGATTCAGCAAGCAAAATTAGCCCGATATGGTTCAAAATTAGCCCGATATGGTTCAAAATTAGCCCGATATGGTTCAAAATTAGCCCGATATGGTTCAAAATTTGCCCGATATGGTTCAAAATTAGCCTGATATGGTTCAAAATTACCCCGATATGGTTCAAAATAAGCTCTATATGGTTCAAAATTAGCCCGATATGGTTCAAAATTAGCCCGATATGGTTCAAAATTAGCCCTGTATGGTTCAAAATTAACCCGATATGGTTCAAAATTAGCCCGATATGGTTCAAAAAAGCCAACTGTCAGGGGAACTGTTTGATCTACATCAGACTTCAGTAAATAAATAAGAATAAGCGCCTCAACTCAATTTCAGCAAAAGCAAGTAGAAATTATATATAATATATAATATTTTTATAAAATTACCTACAAACACGGGTTTTCAGGGGCGTCAAAGGGAAAATATCAGATTTTAATTTACAATATCATAGAAATTAGTAAATGTTGGCAATTTAAACCCGACCATCTTGTAGGAAGAGTCTTCAAGGGCTGAAAGATTCAAAATGCACAATTTTCATCAAAAGGAGATCCTAGAGATTCAATATCAGTAAACACCCCCCTCTTTGATTTTATTCTATAACTTAAAGTAATTTTTAAATGAATTAAATTTTGTAAAATGAACCATTTTTCATAGAAAGGAGCGCCTATAAATTCAATATCACTTAACACTGTAAACTCATTTAACAAACGCAAAGAAATAAAAGCTTTCAGTTATTGAAGAAACTCCATAAAGAATGGTATGGTCTGACTAAATTAGACATCTACATTTTCTTTGATTTTAACAAATGAAATATAAGAGGTGTTACGCGAGCTACGCTGCGTTCATAAAGTCTATGTGATACCCCTGTGATTCTCTGAGTTCCCCCTGAGGATCTGTACAGAACGTATTGTAAAGAACTAGTTTTAGAAGCTGTTTACAGTCCGACTACGCATGCGCAAGTTCCCTGCGTAGGAGCGAGCAGTTTCTACTTCAGTATACAGTTGTATTTCATGTAATGTTCGTCGATTATTAAAACCGTGTGAAAATTCTAGGACCACTGCGGTAATTATGATTATATTTATATGAATATTGTTTATGTTCGGTTATGGTTGATATTGTATGATGTAATGTATGGGTTCCTTGCCACAGTTTTTTAATGCCTGAGTGGATTTATTGCTGTATTTGTATGATTTATCACTCAATGCTTTTTCTGTTGGCTTATAAAAAATTATTTAGATTGAAGGCTTAGAGAAATAAACGTTCGGAACCTTATTATCATCCTTTTGTTATGGAGAGCGTTGAGAGAAGGAAGCCTTACAATCCTATCCAGAGAAATACCACTCGGTACTTATAGATTTCATTAGGTCTTTAGGGAATTCGCTAAGTAGCGAAACAAGAGGGAAATGTTCATTGATATTGAAGTCGATAAAAATGCAGCATTTTATTCCTTTATAAACACTCCCTACAGGATGATATGGTGTTACATAGTGAAAAATTATTTTTCTTTGACTTTTCCAAATGAAATCCAAGTGAGGGGTGTTCAGTGATATTAAATTTCTAGGCGACCCTTTTTAATTATAATTCCCTGAGGCATTAAAAATCACGTTCTTAGTTTTAAGGGAAAATTATAGAAGACTAGAGTATTCTATGTGTATTTGTGTATTTTGATATTTAGGGGTCATCACATTTAATATGTAGCCCAACATGTGACATAGCATTTTTATCTACTTTTAAACTGTTGTCTATATCGAAGACAAGAGTATTCTATGTGTATTTGTGTATTTTGATAATTAGGAGTTATCCATTTAATATGGGATCCAACATGTGACATTGCATTTTTATCTACTTTTAAACTGTAGAAGACTAGAGTATTCTATGTGTATTTGTGTATTTTGATAATTAGGAGTTATCCATTTAATATGTGGCCCAACATGTGACATAGCATTTTTATCTACTTTTAAACTGTTGTCTATATTGAAGACTAAAGTATTCTATGTGTATTTGTGTATTTTGATATTTAGGGGTTATCCATTTACTATGTGGCCCAACATGTGACATAGCATTTTTATCTACTTTTAAACTGTCTATATTGAAGGTTGAGAAAGGTTAGATTCTGCGTAGTAAGTTTATATTCTGAGATTGCGTAGAATCTGTGTACAGTGCAAACTTTCTGCAAGCCTGGAATCAGATGTTTTTAACACTTGACAGGTTTATATTGTAAACACAGTTTTCAGAGGTCTTAAATAATTCAGACAATTTTCCAATGTAATTTTTAATGGCTACTTTATATTGTGCAGTACGGTTTGTACTGCAACATTGCTGGGACTAACACTAAAAGCAAGGAATATATATCAGGAACCCCCATAGTTCCTTTGTACTACAAAATCAAAAAAGTTGCGGATTTAAAAAAAAATCTTGGATTTTCAAAATTTAATAGAAATAGAATCTTGTTAGAGGCAAATTATTGACATTTTGATCATTTATAAACCTTCCCTGGGGACATGTGAAGTCGAACAAAAAATTTGGGCCAGATCGGTTCAGACGTTTTGACGTTTATTGGATACCAAATAGAGTCTAGTACAATAGATGGCAACGTAGAATTTGTACACTCTCAGTACAGTTGTATTCTTACGTCACAAGTTTCCGACAATATTATCAATAATAGTGATAATTTTGTAATAAAGTGCTTTTCTTACAGTAAAATAAGTGCAATTTTATGCGTTCTTTAGTTTCTGTTTTTACACTTTTTTATTTAATCTTGGAATAAATGTCAACTAATGTGAGACAATTTCGTTTTTCTTGTTATATTTGACACTTATGACGTGTATAATTAGTTCATTTCTCTGTTGCCACCTATTGTACTTGATAATCTATTAATTGGATACAAACAAACAGACTGACAAGCAAAGTATATATATAGTTCAGGAGTTTCTGCGCTAATCAATAGTATAATAATTTACATAAGTAAAGCTTTCAAGTTCCAAACAAAACAAAATAGCCACGCTGAATGAACTCATCCTTACTCAGATTTTCAAAATTCCGATTATTTTTGTATTATCCCTTCAGGATATTTGTCTGTAAATATGCAGTACACTTATCAAAAAGGGGACATTTGTCCGAAAAATATGACGTCATATTAGTAAAAGGGGACATTTGTCCGAATCTGAGAAACCTGAAAAAAACTTGTATTCAATAATAACTAAACAAAAGAGAAAAATTAAACAGAAAAATATGAAGGAAATAAACATGGGTAACGCTGGACACTCAAGCTAGTAAAACAAACAATAAGAAAAATAAAATGATGATAATCATCCGGACACAAAAACGTAATACAGTATGAAAACCTTTCCTGAACCCCCTTTTCTGTTTTATAACGGAGACCCTGCACGTTGTACTGCCAGGAAACAGGTTTGGTTGTTTGTCTACACAACGGATTCATGTGTACAGTACTGCAGCAGTGTTGTTAATTAGATGTCCTCGAATAGACATATGTTGTTATGGTTAATGGTTATATTTGTTACTCCCTTTTTAGTTTTTAAGTTAGCACGCCTTGCGCTAGAGCGCTCAGACTTACTACTTCTGCATTATAATTAAAGTAAACAAAAATACTTGTTTTCCTGAGCCGCTGCAGATCTAAATTCACATTTTATAAGCTGTTGAAAAATGAATGTGAACACATATCCCATGATAATATTGTGTAATAAGATTGAATTTTTTTCGTGTTTTTTAATTTTAATTTTTCTGAAGTTCTTTTAACCTCATCAGAACCAAAACTTTAAAGGGTTTCGAATTTTCAAAAATAAATGTGCACTGAGAAGTTTCCCTTCTGATATTCATCACACCCTTTATTTCAACTCTACGGACAAAATCATGGAGAGGAGGCTGGGTGGTCGAGAATTCCCCCTCCATCAAATACAAACCTTGCATAGTTAAAAAATGGTTTTTCTGGGACAGGGTTTAAGTTAAAAAGATATAACATAGTTATGATATTTTAGTCGGATATACATAAATTTTAATTAAGGGTTGTAACAGATCGAAATGAAGGAATTCGAGTTTTTTAATTATATACATTTTTATAATTTAGATAAAAATGGAGGCCTGGGTAACCCTTGCCACTAATGACAGTTACAGTGCTGGTGCACTTGCATTAGCTTCTAGCCTACGTAGAGTTGGAACCACAAGGTACATAGATTCTTCTGTAAGGCACTGTTGGAACCACAAGGTAGATAGATCCTTCTGTAAGAAACTGTTGGAACCACAAGGTAGATAGATCCTTCTGTAAGGAACTGTTGGAACCACTAGGTAGATAGATCCTTCTGTAAGGAACTGTTGGAACCACTAGGTAGATAGATCCTTCTGTAAGGAACTGTTGGAACCACAAGGTAAATAGATCCTTCTGTAAGGAACTGTTGGAACCACAAGGTAGATAGATCCTTCTGTAAGGAACTGTTGGAACCACAAGGTAGATAGATCCTTCTGTAAGGAACTGTTGGAACCACAAGGTAGATAGATTCTTCTGTAAGGAACTGTTGGAACCACAAGGTACATAGATTCTTCTGTAAGGAACTGTTGGAACCACAAGGTAGATATTCTGTAAGGAACTGTTGGAACCACTAGGTAGATAGATCCTTCTGTAAGGAACTGTCGACGTAATTTCAAGTTATATCAATAAAAAGAGTAAAATGTCCGATTCACATTGGTACTTTTAAAAATTCTATACTGAAAAGCAACCATGAATATTTATTTTATGTTTCTGATGCATGAATCTGCATCTATGGAAAATTATGATTTTTAGTGGGAAGAACAAGAATATTTCCATCTTTTATGCTTTGGCAAACGTTTCCAGGTTACCGTTGTGAATCGAACATGTATCTTTAAATTGAGGGTCTTTAACAATTAAATTGACAGTCCAATTGCATGTAAGTTTCTTTATTCGTACAAAAAATTAATATTTTTTCGTTTGAAGGCAGCTAGTGTGCATGGTTACTCAGGGAGTTGGTGCTAAAATGTTAACAGCGCTCAAGAAGAAATTTGATCAGGTAGATTGTAGGATAATTGTATTCAGGTTTATTCATGTATCTCTAGGTTGTGTATCCTTTTATCTCTAGGTTGTGTATCCCTGTATATCTAGGTTGTGTTTCCTTGTATCTCTAGTTATCTATCCTTGTATCTTTAAGTTATCTATCCTTATGTCTCTAGGTTGTGTATCCTTGTATATCTAAGTTATGTATCCTGTTATGTATCCTTGTATATCTGAGTTGTGTTTCCTTTTATATCTAGGTTTTGTATCCTTGTATCTCTTAAGTTGTCTATCCTTGTATCTCTAAGTTATCTATCCTTGTGTCTTTAGGTTGTGTATCCTTGTATATCTAGGTTGTGTATCCTTGTATATCTAGGTTGTGTAGCCATGTAATCTTAGTTGAGTATCCTTTTATATCTAGGTTGTGTATCCTTGAATATCTAGGTTGTATACCTGATCTTTAGGTTGTATATTCCTCTATATCTAGATTTTATCCCTNTTTATCCCTTCATCTTAAGGTTGTGTACCCCTGCATCTAATCTCTGTATCTCTAGTCGGCTTTACCACCCAGATTCAATTCACTTTGCATATCTGGGTCCATTGCTCTAACAATTTGCTTTCTATTGTTCGATGTCATCCATCCACATTATTCGATGATGGGTTCTATGGTGGGGTTCTGGTTTGAAATATTTTTAACTCATGAAATAACTCTTTCCATAACAGGTTTGTTAGACAAAGGCTTTTTTAACTTTTCAAACCAATCAAACACTTCCTTTAGATTACCCCAGGATTACCCCCAGGATTACCCCAGGATTACCCCAGGATTACCCCAGGATTACCCCAGGATTACCCCAGGATTACCCCAGGATTACCCCCATATTCCGGACCTTTTTCTACAAAAGCTACTTTTCTATCCAGCTCATACTTGCCCAGTTTTTCATAATTATATCTGCATTTGCTATTCCTGTGCATCCAGGTATTCTTTTGACTTATCTTATACATCTGGAATATTGGCTTCCTGTAGCATCCCTATAGCTCTTGTAATGTGGTCTTGGCTCTCTTGTGTCGCGGTATTTTCCCATGTATCTTAATACAACTGCTTTTCCTCTTGTATTCTGGCCTGTTGCATACCTCTTTGCATTTCTGCTATTTACTGCATCTCTTGCTTTGCTGTTCGCTCCATTCTTTGCAGCAATTGCTGTTCTCCGCCTTGAGGATTCATCATGTTCATTTCTGTTTCTGACTTGTCTTCACTAGGCAGACTAGGGTATAATAATTATACAGTGTCTAGTGTTGCTGTTGTTTCTTCTGATGCAATATCTCCTCGTTTTATTTCTCTTCTTACGTTGTAGAACCAAGGACTTTTATGGCTTATCTTCCTTGGATTAATTGGCATTCACTCAGGGTTCTTCTAACTCTTGCCGTTACTATCATTTATAGAAATGCTGTACTCTTCAAAGTTCGTCCCCCCCAACTGTATCAGTCCAGGCACAACCAGTACGCGATCCCTTTCAATCAGGAAACAACTCAGCTGGTTCTAAATGCCACACAAGGACATACAAACATAGGCTACTTATCCAGCCCTTCTCATAACTCTAAATGCCACAAAAGGACACAAGCATAGCCTACTTATCCAGCCCTGAATCGATCTTTAGCCTATAACAAGGTATGATCTCAATTAGTATGTTTTAACGAAACTGAATTACTCTACACTGTAATCAAAGCGGAGTTCTGATTATAACTATTTTTTAAAATCTCTGTTACATGTAAGTTCCAATACGTATTCACAATATTGCGCAGGTATATAATCTAATCACAATACATGGCTATTAGAATCGTATTACAAGTTTTACGTAGTTTACGTATTACAAAGATTAACGCAGTTAGATTCTAGACATTGAAGAACGCATTTTATATATTTATGTTTGTTCAAACAGCATTTATTACATGTATCCGTGTTTCTATAGGTTGTATCCCTTTCTATCGTTGTAGTAACTCTGGAGTGTATCCCTGTATCTATAGGTTGTATCGCTTTATCTCTAGATTGTATCCCTTTATCTCTAGGTTGTTTCCCTGTATCTATAGGGTTGTATAATTGTATCTCTAGGTTGTGTCTGTGGAAGAGATGGATAGTGGCGATGCTGAGAATTTAAGATTGTTGGATCGACATGATCTTGGAATTACTTTTACTAAGGTAAAATTTTTTAAAAAAGAACAAGTTAAAGGTCAAAACTTTTAGTTTGCGATTCGTGAGATCTAGCAGATCTCCATATCTAGTCAGTCTCCATATCTAGCCATGCGGATCACGATTCTCCGGAAATCTCTTGATTGTACGACCTGAGCTGAAAACTTCAGATTGGGATATCCTTAATCCCGATCGGTTAATTAATCTGGAGATTAAAAATAAGAAGAGAACAAGAATTATTTAATCTCGAGATTAAGAAAAAGAGTGGATCAAGCATTAATCCCGATATCTACCATTCAAAAGTTTCCAGCTCTGGAAGGATTGACTAAAGAATCAAGCACTTATCTTTCAAACTTAAAAGTTTTGACCTCTGGTTCTATTTCTAATAATTTAAGTCCTCAAAAATAAAAATCTTCACTTACAAACATTTTTTACAGATTAGATGTTGGACTCTCACCCAGTACTCTAAAGTAAGCAAAATATTTAGTTTAAAATTCCAAATTGTTTGATATATTTTAAACATTTTTATCAAGATGTTGAAATGCATAATATTCTTGATGGGGGCATGTTTCTCTCTGTAAAAGCTATAAATGTGAAAAAGTCAAATTTCTGCGAATATATCTCGTAATTATAAGAAAAACAACAATGTTTTGGTTGCACATTAGAAATTCAAAACTAGCTCGTTCTTCTTATTAGCTCTTGAAAAATATCGACTAAATATCGACGTGCTCTAGTGTGTGTTTCTGGACGCTGACACAATGCTGATCTCGAATGCTGATGAACTATTTGACCGGGAGGAGTTCTCAGCTGCTCCAGATGCAGGTCAACCTTATGCCTTGACCGTGCCAAGTGGTGGAAAGGGGGGGGGGTTGCAGGATGGACAGACTGATTTCTATCTATAAACTTAACGTATATTTGTTTTCGTCGTTTTTTAATCTTTTCAAAGATGAAAATTGAAAATATTTGGATTTTACATTGAGCCTGGTATTTTTACTTAATCATAATTTCTTGCTTTGATTTCTTAAAAGGAGTGATCGGCAATGTATGGTAGTTGAACTGAGAATGTAGTTATGTGAAGAAATTTTTTAGTATTCATTTGAGACATATAAAACGTTTTATGTATATTATATATGATGTATATTTACCGAGTTTGAGTGTAAAGTCGACGTTCAGAATCATCCATTTAAAATTCAGTGATGGTGATGGACCAAACCTCTGTAGAGTAAAAAAGTAGATGTTAGTTCCACATTTATTGAAAATATATTTCGGTCTGGGTTGACCCTCGTCAGTTCTAACGATATAATAACCATCAAATCGATAAAAAAATAAGAAATGTAAAAATCACAAGAAGATAAACAAACAAAAAGATTATTCAAAATAAAAATTTGGGCTGTCAAATGGACATAAGGGAAATTAACTCGGATTATGAGATGGGAAAAAGATAATTTGCAAATATTCACTTTCTAAAAAAATGTTTAAGACAATTATTATTCCTTGAGATTGTTTCTTCACAAAGATTAAAAACAAACTGTGTAGATGTGTGAATATAGAGTTGGGTGGTTACGCTTTGAGACTCGATTTAAGAAAAAAAAATTAAATAATGACGACAAAAAATGTAAAAAAAATGTACAGTGAACTAATTAGATGTTTAGGAACATGTTTCTCAATTGAAATTTTCTCAATAAATCAATGTTAAAAAGAATTATTTCTTTTTCATCATTATAATTTCTTATTCTTTTAATCTTTATTCATTTGTTCACGGATTTCTTCAAATTCTTCAAATGTCGTCTTTTCAATAAAAATTCCAGGAAATCTTCAGAAATGTTTGAACAATGAGACATTACAGAAACCAATAACTTAATGTTCCTAAACAACTAAAAAGATTACTGTTGAATTTTTACTACTTTTTTCATCGTCTTTATTGAATAATTTGTTGAAAACCGATTCTCAAAATCATCTTTCAAAAAGAAAAATCTACGAGGATTTCATAGAATGAATTTGCACTCCTGATGAACAAATATGCACCGTAAAAACGTCTGATAGGTCTCAAATGATTTCTAAACGATTACTCCAATACTGCATTCTCAGTTTAACTACCATACATTGCCGGTCACTCCCTTATAAAAAATAGTTATTAGGCATATACATATACAATATACATGGTTTAAATCCCAATGATTAAATCTGTGCCCTATTTTTGTAATCCTTTTTATTCTCGCAACTTTTTAGCAGTCCATACACAATAGTGTTACAAGATATACAATTTTATGCATAAAATATCTAACAATTATTCCATATTTATTCTAATTTTCAATATTTAAATTCATTTATTTATTGAGTAGGATGGCCAGACTGTTTCAACAGTGGAGTTTTTGTATTAAAACCAAGTTTAGAAACATACTCCGCCATTCTCAAACATGCGGCAGATACTGGATCATTTGACGGCGGAGATCAGGTATTCTTAAATACGCGGCAGATACTGGATCATTTGACGGCGGAGATCGGGTATTCTCAAACACGGTGAACTTATTAGTTGTTCAGGAACAGGTTTAGAAAATAAAAATTAACTCTTCTCATCGAAATAAGTTATCTTATTTAGTTATAAGTGTCTGTAATGTCTCATTGTTCACAAACATTTGCTTTAGATTTTATTGAATTTTTATTGAAAAGACATTTAAAGAATTTGCAGAAATCTGCGAATTAATTACAGAGATGAAATATAACAATTCTTTTTATTAGGGTTTATTGAACACCTATTTCTCTGACTGGGCAACTAAGGATATATCAAAACATCTTCCTTTTATCTACAATATGGTGGCTAGTGCTTCATACTCCTACCTTCCCGCTTACAAGAAGTAGGTTTAAATCTGATATTTACCAAGATATTGACCTCCCATACATCCCCTGTTGACTTCTCCTTCCCTCTTCCTGTCCATACTATTCTGCTAACATCCCTGACATCCCTGACATCCCGCTCAGGACCTGCAGTTTTCTCTTTCTGACCAACCCCTGACTGTGGACCAACCAACCCCCTGACTGTGGACCAACCAACCCCTGACTGTGGACCAACCAACCCCNNNNCTGTTGACCAACCTACCCTGACTGTTGACCAACCCACCCCTGACTGTTGACCAACCCACCCCTGACTGTTGACCAACCTACCCCTAACTGTCGGCCAACCAACCCCAGACTGTTGACCAACCAACCCCTGACTGTCGGCCAACCAACCACTGACTGTTGACCAACCTACCCCTGACTGTTGACTAACCAATCCCTGACTGTTAACTAACCAATCTCTGACTGTTCAACAACCAAACATCGACTGTTAACCAACCAACCCATGACTGTTAACCAACCAACCCCTGGGGTTGTTGACCATAATGACAAAACAAAGTTTTTGTTAAGGTTTGGACAGAATGTTAAAATTATACATTTTATTGGTGCAACTAAACCGTGGTTGGTTGGATTTGACTCTAGAGGAGAACCTCTTGTTGGTAAGATGTCTTTTTTCTCTCCCACGGCCCACGGGCAGCCGTAGTACATTTGAATTTCCGAGCCGGGTCAACCTCTCCGGTCCCAGTTTGTACTGTATCGCCCAGACATTGGGTAAATAAAGCAGACACTCAATAGGACTAGCCGGTGCAACATGGTTGACGCGGTCAGACTTTAGGTTGAATTTACTTTTACTGAAGGGTCAGAAGTGCGTGCTCAAAAAATGACAAAGGTTTAAAATTTACTCTTTTTTCAGGAAATACCGAATCTCACACCAAAAGTCATCTTCAACTCTGGTGGCAGATATTTTCAACTGAGGTAAATCATTCAAGTTTTTGAGAATTTTTACCGAAATTAATTTTTAATTCTTCTACGATTAGGTTAAGCCACTGCTTGTGGAGCACTGCGAAGGCGGCCAAACGGTGAGCATTTTGTGATTTAAGAATATTTATTTTTAATAATTTTACGTGTTGACTTTTGAAAAAAAATTGTTGCTTAGCAGAGTCAATTTAAAGTAAAACTTCTGGCTATGGCTTAAAATTAAAATGTGGGGGAATTTTTTTTTCCTATTTTGGCCAGGAACTTAATTCCATATATGTGCTTGCCGAACAATTTTACAGAATAAGTAATTACACTAGCCGTATCTAGTTCTGCTACTATCACTAACTTGATTGTCGTCTTATTTCTTTAATCCTTTTCAAAAATATCGTTGATAATCCTATATTTAGTTAAAGAAAGAAATATATTTTAAATTATAAGTTTAAAAATAGAAAATGTATAGAAGATATTTTGGAAAATAACATTACAACTATTTTCTTTTGCTGAAAACAAGCTAATAATTAGATTAGACAACTTTTCAAAACAAAAACCTAAAATTTTCAAACCTGGATAATAGAACTAAAATGCCAAAATGATCATTTCACTCGTTTTTAGTTCATTTTTTTACTTGAACTTCTCTTTCACAATCCCATATCTCTATTTTTCATTTATTGTCAATAAGTGATTTTAAGCGAGCTGAGAACTCTTTGAAACGCGCCAATTTTTTACTTTTTTGTGGAATTTGACAGTTTACAAACTCT
Source organism: Eurytemora carolleeae (assembly GCF_000591075.1). Lineage (NCBI taxonomy): Eukaryota > Metazoa > Arthropoda > Copepoda > Calanoida > Temoridae > Eurytemora > Eurytemora carolleeae. The sequence goes on along the minus strand of NW_019396577.1, from coordinate 305,760 downwards.
TCGGTGGTCGAATGCTAACAGCGCCACGGAGTAACTTTCGTTCGTTTCTTGCACAGCTCCATACTTTAAATTATGTTATTAAAAATCTAATATTTTGAAGGATTATCCCTTCTTGAGAGTTGAGGTTGGATCTAACTACTCCTCAAATCCTCCAGCTCCAGCTGCCCCTCCAGCAGATAGTAGAGGAGATTGGGAGAAGGTGACATTTTCTTTAACATCATAATAAGTTGTAGTTTGTGTTCGGTATAGTTTTTAATTCGTTTTTTAGAAAGGACTTCTAAGAAATATGAGCAGTTATGTATTATATGTTCTAAAAATATGAGTAGTTATATGTGTTCTAGAAATATGAGTAGTTATATATGTTCTAAAAATATGAGTAGTTGTATGTGTTCTTAAAATATGAGTAGTAATGTATGTTCTAAAAATATGAGTGGTTATATATGTTCTAAAAATATGAGTACTTATATGTGTTCTAAAAATATGAGTAGTTATATGTGTTCTAAAAATATGAGTAGTTATGTGTTCTAAAAATATGAGCACTTATATGTGTTCTAAAAATATGAGTAGTTATACATGTTCTAAAAATATGAGTAGTTATATGTGTTCTAAAAATATGAGTAGTTATATGTGTTCTAAAAATATGAGTAGTTATATAGGGTCTTAAAATATAAATAGTTATATATGTTCTAAAAACTTTTGAATTCCTAAAATATAACCTGAAATATGCTTTTCTCATTTGGCGTAGAATCGAAACTTGAAGCTACGAATATACCAGTTATGTTTCATACATGTTTTAATCTAATTAATTAAAAGCAAACTTTTAAAGAACACGAAAGGCCAAATTTGCCAAACCTCGTGAATTTTTTGGAGCCTGCATTAAAGCCAGATAGTTGAATTTTTAGAAATGGATAAAAAATGATGCCTCTAAGGAGTAATTACAACTTAACTAGGTTGTCGTTAATAAAAGTGAGAGTTTTTGTAATTTACCCAACCTGACTCTTTAAAACTTATTCCATCTGTTTTGTAGCAATCAGTTATTTGAACAAGTTTTTCCCGTTAAAGAACCATATTTTGAGTTAATTGCTATTTTTCATTCCTATCAGATGTTTCTGTACTCAACCCAATTAATTATGACTTGTCTTAAATTCTGAGATGAACCCGGGGGAGGTTTACTTGAAGTACGAGAATCTAAATACATTAGAGATTTTATGACTGAACTCAGAGGAATGAACATAAAAAAATAGTTTTTATTTCATTGTGAACTGTAATTTAGTATCTTTTTAAAAAAAGAGTATTGTTTATGTCACTCTTTAAAAGGTTTAAATACCCCACCTTAAACAAGCCGCCCCCCCCCCCTCCCCCTGATTTACGTAAATGTTCGTTAATTAGATCGACCCCCACCCCACTTTATACACATACATCTAAACAGTTTGTTTTAATCTTTGTGACAAAAACAATCTCAAGGAATAATAATTGTCTAAAACATTTTTTTTAAGTGAATATTCGCAAATTATCTTTTTTCCATCTCATAATCTGAGTTCGTTTCCCTTATGTCCATTTGACAGCCAAATTTTTGTTTTTAAATCTTTTTCGTTTGTTTATTTTCTTGTGGTTTTTAACAATTTAAAAAAAAAGTTTGTTATCGATTTTAATGGTTATTTTCGTTAGAACTGACGAGGGTCAACCCAGACCGAAATATATTTTCAATTAATGTGGAATTAACATCTACTTTTTTTTACTCTACAGAGGTTTGGTCCATCACCATCACCGAATTTTGAACCCGGGGTTCTCTCCTGTTTTCTGTAACCGGCGAACATACGACAACTTTTCCACAGAAATTTCCTTCAGGATTTTTTCCCTTTCATTCATTTGAATCTTTTTCTACATTTTTATCTTAATCTTTTCCAGGGGTCTCCCGATTTTACTGGAACTGCCGCTTTCAACAATATTTTGAAGAAAATGGATGAAACCCTGTCCGCGGAAAAATAAACAGAAACCCTGTCTGCATGGATAAATGAACGGAAACCCTGTTTGCTGATAAAAAACGGAAACCCTGTTCTTAGAATCTGAAAGTGAAAGCTCCGGAATCTCTTGTACTCTGGCGCAGTAAATTCCAAATTTGCCATTTTATTTTATAAAACTTTATTTCGTGAAACTTAAAGTTAGCATCTTTTATGTAAATTTTGTTCATAATGTTTTATTGTTAATAAAATATTCATTTGGATTATTTTGGACGAATTCAATATTTTTATCTTATGTTACTTGAAGTGTTATACAATCGGGATAGAGGGAAAGTATTTGAAGATATTATAAATCTGAACTAGCCTAATTTTTATTATCAAAATTCGAATTTTTTTCTTAAATTCTTTTTTGAAAATGATTATAATGTATGGAGTGCTATTGTACGTTAATCCTTTGCTAATGTATAGGGTAGGAACTACATACACAGAGCATACTGCAGCATATATTAAAGGGTAGGTCATAATTTTCGCTCAGTTGTTAAACAGTACATTCCTTCCATATGGGCGGAAATATAGCACCCTGGTTTAAACTCCCTGACTTACATGGTACACAAACTTTAAAATAATGATGGAATTTTGATTGTCATAAATCCACGAAGCCAAGGTTTTAATAAATATTTGAGACTGTCATTCATAACTTTTTATTTTAAAAAATCGGGTAATAAAGAAGTTCTTGTTCTAAAGTCATTTTGCCCTTGCCCTGCAGATATTGTCATTTTTCTATGTTTGAAAGTGTTGATTCTGATATTTCCTGCAAGCCATTTTTGTAGAGAAACCACAGTTTAAAAAAATCAGTTTTCAAAATTATAAACATTTATATCTTCTTTGCTCAGACCCTCCTCTCACATCAGACAAAGCTGTTAAAGGTTTCGGTGTGTATCAGGCATTGCCTTTTTTGCTTAAAGGTTCTCTTAGATAATTTATAATGATGAAATAAGGACATTTTTTTACTCTTAACTTTTTCACTCATATGTTTAACTTATTATTTATTACATATAATTTATAACCGATTTCAATCCTTCCCTGCAAAGTTTTAGGCATAAAAACTCATTTTGTGGTGAACTATTCTAGAGTTAAAAATAAATAAATCAAAGTTAAACATCATTTATTCATATTTTTAGCTGAATTAAATAAAAAACATAACAAATATTTCATAGAAATTACATTAAATTAAGTATCCACATGGATCACAATGGGTCAATGGGGTTTTAACCAAGAAGTGGGGCTTGGGGAGCGCCATAGGAGTCAACATTATCAAAGGAGACAGGGGCACTGTAGGACACCTGAGGGGCGGTATCATATGACACAACCTGGGCAGGGGCGCTATAGGACACCTGAGGGGCGGTATTGTATGACACAACCTGGGCAGGGGAGCTGTAAGTGACCTGAGGAGCGGCATCGTAAGATACAGGGGAGCTGTATGTAATAGGAGAGGAATATACATCAGAGCTAACAACAGAGTAGGGGGGATCAACAACATAAACTCCTGAACAAATTAGAAATTTAAAGATCAAAATTTGTCTGAACCTTTGCCTTTGCGTTCGAGGTTCAGAGGTTTAGAATTAAAACTTCAATAATTATGAGAGCGTGTTAAAAAGATCATGAACCGAAATTTAGCAAAATTATCGGAGTTAGGAAAAATTTAAATTTTGGGAAAGAGGGAAAACTCACCGTCATCAGATCCACCGAATCCAAAACCTGCAGATGCTCCAGCATTTACTAAAATAAAGAACATCAGTGCTTAAGTCAATATTCCTATACCGTTATCCACAAAATGATTTTTGAATGAAGACTGGACAAATCCGTACAATCGGCAGTACAGTCTCATCCTGCACACAGTTTATTCTTTCTGGAAAAACTGGAAAAATCCCTCCCTGTCCCACTTTCAGAATTGGTTTGAAAGGCCAAATTTGCATAAATAGGGGGGGGGGGGGGGGGTTAAAAATTGATTTAAAATTTCAACAAGCAACATATGGTAAAATGAAGAACTCCAGCATTTCACAAATATGTGCTTATTGGAAAGAAGAACCATGCAAGATTGGTCATTAAAAATAAATTCCTTTTTTTTTTGTTTTTCTGTAGATTAGAAAATATATGATTAGTCCTCACCTTCAGGTAGACCGAAGGGAAGGTTGGCACCTACTCCACCAGATACTCCAACATGTACTCCATCATCACGGGTCAGATACTTGTACAGTAGATCTAAACAGATACATGTACAGGAGATCTACGCAGATACAGATTTATGTAAAGTAAACCTAAACATATACAGATACATATGTACAGTAGATCTAAGCATTAGATCTACTCAAGAAAATGTGTAAACAGATTACAGATGCATGTAATTGTACATTGTACATTCGGTTAAAGTGTAGGAATATGCAGAATACAGACACTTGAAGGGTTACCAAAACTATCAAGAAAATTATAATTTCTCTAGAAAACGGCTTGTGAATTTCGAAAGAAAAGATAAGTAACAAAATGGCCGAAATGTATATTCTAACTTATGACTTTTCGGAGACCTGTTTTTAATCCGTTCAATAAATACTATACGTTGTCTGTCCTTTTAAGTATGTATTTTATTATTCTTGCAACAGACAAGAGATAAAACGGCCTAAATTTTTGCTTTTGCATTTTCAGGTAACGATAAAGTTACACACTTTTATGTTTGATGGCGTTATTCATTTGATAATCTTGAAAATCTAAAAATGATCAAATGTAATTTAATTCTTTCTAAATCAAAATGTTGAATCTTTTAAATAAAAATTATGCAATTCTTACATTTTCCCCCGAGTCCTAAAGCGACGGCCTTAGCTCCAACCAGCGCTGTCCCAATCTAGAAAAAAGATATAAAACTCAAATTTTGTCAACAAGGTCGATTGCAAACAATTCGTTTTATTTTTTCATGTACTCAAAGTAGAAAAAAATAGTTATTTTAGGAAGGAAAAGGTGAATATTTTGCTGAGAAAAAAAAAATGAACAAAAATATTTATTTTTACTTATTTGAGGGGTTTATTGACATATCTAAAGCTAAAAAGAAAAATTGCATTTTAAAGTTTTTAAGAATTACCCCTGCAGCTGTACCGAAACCAGACAGGACCGGTGCCACAGCATCTTAAATAGAATATTTTTATATGTCAGATAAATCGATCAGAAACATCCTAACATTGAATTTTGAATTCTTCTTAAAAAGATGTTTTTTAACATCCTCCCCCCCCCCAAAAAAAAACTCCTTGAAACACAAAATCAACATTGTATTTCTGGTTTTAACAAAAGAGTTAGTTAATCGCTATAAACTTTGTAAAGCTCCTGGTAGTGTTATTTTACAATCAACTTCCAGAGATAGCGGCATTATATTGTACCAGCTTGGGAAGCCAGCTTTACATAGAACCTAAACTTTCTCCATCAATGTCAACCTACGATCAATCCTTGAACCAAGCTTAATTAATATTCCCGTGGTTCTACCGAGTTCCCCAATAAAAATTTGAAGCAAATCGGTCCAGGTGTTCCCGAACTATACTCGGACATCCAAACAGACAAATAAACAAACGCCCAAACAGAGATTACTAATTTATACATATAGATATATTCTGAAAAATATTTTTTTTAAACAGTTGTTGTATATGAAGACGACTTTCGATTTTTTATTTATACCAAGCTTTTTGACATCTTGGATCACATAAACATGGAAACAAAGAGAAGCTGCCAATTAACAGCTTCTCTCTGTTTACTTGTAAACTTGTAATTTGAAAAAAGCTTGTTAAAAATCAAAACTTGGAATAAAATGTCGTCTTCAATTACTTGATATGAACACCAACCACTGTATAAACATTACACCTGCAGCAGTTGAAAGAACTCCTAGAGTTCTCTTCTGTCTCTTGAGAGTGTTGATAGTTGCTCCTTGAGCACAGATAGCTCCAACAGCAACCAGGAATACGACCTAGCAACAAACAGAGGGTAAAGAAGGAGAAAGTAAAGTAAAATAACCTATCCCACCCAACCAACAAACTATTAATTCACTATCTCTCACTCATTTTACCCAACCCTTTGTTACATGTAGATTGACCCTCACCACGGAATTTTCTGACTTTAATTAGGCTCTATTTAGCTTTTCATAGAATAAAGGAAAGGAAAGGCCAACCATGTTGAGTTGCAAAGATATAGGAATTAGAAAATCAGAGTTTGTGGCAAAAACGCAATTCTTTTCTGAGTCACAAAACCAAGCAACGTGTTTTAGAATTCATTGACTTTAACCCTAAAAGAAAGGGAAAATATTTTTCAAAAGTTTACTAATATCCTGAACTTTTTTCTAGAGTTTAGGGTTGTTACCTTTGGGTTCATAGTTATTGTTGTAGTGAAGATCTGAATAAAAACATTGCCATGTTTTGTAGTTAAACACAAACAAAAGCTGTATACAAAGTGTAAACAATGAAGAAGTTTTATTATTTGCTAAAATTAGTTCATGGAACTGATAACTCGACTAAAACTTTTAAAATGCACCGCTGTTAGAAATAAATTCTTTTTAAGATTCCATTTCTATTTTAAAACTGTTCGTATATTTACAAAATCAAAACAAAAACAAATTTAAACGGAAAAAGTGCCAATATACCAATAAGAATGTTGGTAACAATTTGGAAAGGAACAAATATTTAGATATATTTTACTGTTGGCTTTAACTTTAAACAAAATAAAAGTTGAAAGTTTAACCCTAGTAGGACAGGGCAATGCCTGAAGATGTTTCCTGACGAAGGGTTAACCTGAGAATGAATTTGAAGCTGCAAATCTGGGTTTCTATACCCTTACTTGACATTGAGAAGGGGGGGGGGGGCACAGCGAGCGTCAGGCCATGGCTTAGAAGGGTTAACGGTAAGCTTGCGCGTGCGCGTTAGGAGAACAAGGCACAGGTTTGGTTAAAAAAAATATTTTTCCACATAAATTGTTGCCAACTCATAGAATTTGCTTGAAAAAATGTTTTAAAATGTTTTAGAAACGCCGGATCCCCCTCCCCCATCCCGCCCATCCTTTACAATCTTTTAAATATATACTTAAAAGTTAAGAGAAAGTTGGGATTTCCAATTTCCAGGTAGGACAGGGTTAAATGAGGGGGGGGGTATCTCCTCTATGCAGTTTATCAGTTTATGTATGTGGGTTACATTGAGATCACTGTGTACAATCTAAAGTTCACGCAGCTTTCAGAAGTGGTTTNGGGGGGGGTATTGGGTTAAAGGGAGGGTCAGTGTAGTTTAGCTGGAAAAGAAATCGAGAGTATCTTATTATAATTATAATTTTATAAGTATATTATTGGTCACCATTTCTTTTTATTTTATTAAATAATTCACTTTAAAATTACGCTTACTGTCCCTTTAAATGGTGAAAGCTTTTGGAAGTTGGACCGGGATTTTTCACTACATTTTTTTTCTTGATCATATGACAATGTCATAATTCCTTTGACATAGAAACGCAAACTTAAAGGGAGTGTTCGCGAAAAATGAAAGGGGGTATAGGGTTAATGCGATAAAAAAGCGCTTTTGATCGCTACTAATCTTACTTCTATCTGTTGCGTCTATAAGGTGAAAATTGTTAAAAACGACTCACACCATACAAATTCGGAAAGATGCAACATTCAACTAGGATCGTAAACAAATCAATTTAATTCCTAACAAATCATTCAGATATTACAAACAGTTGTCATCGATTATTTTTCGATGCATTCGTATATAGTTAATATTTCATAATATTTTTGATTTTTTTTTTTAAAATAATTTTCGCTGGTGTTGGATTTTCGAACATTCCTGGAAAATATGAAAATGTCGTCTTCATTAACAAAACTCCTCGAAACAGAAATAAATGTTTTAATAGTAACTCTCAGATCATGAAAAATACTAAATATTTTGAAATATTTACGAATGCATCAAAAAATAATCGATGACTATTGTTTGTAATATCTGAATGATTTGTTTGGAATTAAATTGATTTGTTTACGATCCGAGTTGCATCTTTCTGAATTACTTTCTAAAATAAAATAAATGCGCGCATAATGCATAATGTTTAAAGAATAAACATGTCTTTAAAAGTATTTTCAAAGTATTTTTAAATCACTATAAAGAAATACAAACATAAAGATTTAAACTTTTTAAACAACTTTCCAAGGGTATGGAGAAATGTCATGTAGCTTGAAAAAAAATTTCGTCCTCCAAGTTATGCTTTTCTGCACTTTTTCTGAGACACCCTGTGCAATTGAAAATTGACCTAAATCATTAGGATAAAAAGCTTATATATATATATATATATATATATATTACATATTTTCCCTTCTTTAATTAAATTAAAAACAAAATTTTTAGATCATACAATAAATAAACGGATTATAACGAGGCCCAACACTACTCTATCAGAAAAAGGTACACAAGGTATCACTGTGAATCAGGCAGGTAGCTCTTAACATGGAGGGTCACATGAAATTACGTCAATAGTCCCTTTATAAGGATTGATTTTATCCTGATTTACAGAATTCTTGCCAAAATAAAGGAAAGTGAAAATTTGTAAATTTATTTGTGATGGGTGGTGGGGGGGGGGGGTTGTCTTTAAATGTCTATTGTATACATTCAAATGAAGGGTAAGGGATTTGTATTGCGTATAGAGGGATTTTGCGGGGGGGTAGATTGGCATGTTCGTACAACCTAATAACATCCTGGAGATTTGAAATTAAAGGTCGGTTACAGATCAGTAGGTCACTAGGCGGCGGACGGGAAAAGTTTAATAATTATCTTAATTTGAAAATAATAATTTTAATAATGATAGAGAAAACATGGCCAATGAAAAAGATTCTAATGTAGGAGATAATGATTAAGTTTGTATTAGTGAAAATATACTTGATAAAGTTTAGAAATATGTACGCCAAAGTTTTGAATCCGCTCTGGTGGGATTCAATATCCATGATGGATTCAGGAACCAGGACTTAAGATTTCTAAGAAATTCCATATTCAATTTCAAGATTGCAATTTCTTAATAATACTAAGCCGTCAATCCTCTCTCCCCCATCCCCCCCTTATCCCCTCAACCTGTCAACCCATCAACCTTCATCCCTTCTACCTGTCAACCCATCAACCTTCAATCTGATATTTGCAGAATAATTTCACTTTTATGTCTAAAATTTTCTTATTTGCGTTTACTCTTCTCTTACTTTTCCAGAATTCCTATCCTTCTCCCTCTTCTTCCTATCATATTTCCGCATTCAACCTTCCCACAATCCTATCATTCTCCCTCTTCTTCCTATCATATTTCCGTATTTTACCCTTACCACAGGCCACAATCCTATCCAACTTTCTTTCCTTCCTATTATGGTATTCCTACATTACTAGTTAATTTTCCCATCCTGAAATGCCTTTCCTGCCTTCCTATTTTACCTTTCATTCATCCTTCTTTCTTTCCTATTATGCTTCTCCTACCTTCTTATTCTCACTTCTATATATCTATTCTCCCTATTTTGTTCAATTTTAAAGAAATATTTAATATCCAGTTTGTCATTTTTATGTAAATGAAAAATATCTATTGAATAAAAAAATTCAATTTTAAAAAATACTTACCAACATTTTCAACTCAATAAAAAGACGACAAAAAAAGAAAAAAAATCCGGTAAGTCTTTGCAGCAAAAAAAAACTATAACTCGCACTGAAGTTTCACTATTATTATCATTATCATTTAAAATTTTTGTTAACATTTTTCGAGGATTAAAACACAACAGGTACATACATGGTATGTATTAAGGTCACAAAATATATAATACATGTAAAATGTAATTGTACAGAATGCAGAAATTTGTTGTGAACTAGTCGTCGGTCATCAATTTTTTTTCTTCCTCAAGAAATAATATTAATATTGTAATGTAGGAGTTTGTCTAATGTGGGGGGGGGGGGCTCAGTCCACGTTGGGGACTAAATCCCCCTAAAAATCATGGTTTTCACTGCAATAGGATTTAGCATCTCTTTGAGCAAGATAATTTGCAAGCTTGAGTTACTCTAGTTCCAAGATTTCCCGGGCAGCCAGTTTCACATGCTCCCTTCGATCCCCCTAAACACATTAAAAATTAAAATTCATTGACTCATATTTTTCAACTCCATTACCTGGACATCCTTTGGCATTTTTCCCTGCACCATTCTCCGTACTTTTTGTCTGATTACCCCCTTTTCCTCCTGTACTTCCGCTTCTATTGTTTACTTGATTTTGTCCAGCACCATTATTCTTTGTATTGCCTCCTCTTCGAGAAGATGAGCTTGTATTTTTCTGAGGCTTTTTTCCTTTTATGGAACTGTTCTGGTTAGATGATCGGCTGTTGACGCCATTTTTAACAGCATTCTGTGATCTTAGAGCAGAATTTCTATTCCCTTTCTTAGAATTTTGATTGATTCGTTGAGCCTGGCTACCTTGTGTTAATTGACCACCACGTGTTGTTTGACCATGACCACCTCCTTGAGTTTGACCAGCACTTGGTGCTTGGACGTCATGTTGAGATGACTCATCGTTATAATCATAATCTGAGCTTGTCCCTTTGTCTTGCGGGCAGGCAGGGCTGCAGTTAAGTCCACTGCTCCCATCCGCGGCATTCTGCGCAACATGAATCTGGTTTTTTGTTTCATCTCCAGCCATATTCCAGGTAAGAGGACTACTGCGGGGTACAGCCTTTACAAATTCAAATAAAAAAGGAAGAACATTAGAAACTCTATCAAATTTATATAGCTAATAGTTTTATCAACTAAAATATTATCTAAAAAATTATTGAATATTTATAAACTTCTACCTGGCTGATGTGGATCTGTGAGTTAACGGGCTTCTTCATCATAACCTCCATAGGACTGTTGGTTGGGATATTTTGGCTGACATGGAGGAAGCTTACTCTTGCATTATCCATAATCACCTAAACATCTACTCTAGTAGAATACAATTATCCATAATCACCTAAACATCAACTATAGTAGAATACAATTATCCATAATCACCTAAACATTTACTCTAGTAGAAACAATTATCCATAATCACCTAAACATCTACTCTAGTAGAATACAATTATCCATAATCACCTAAACATCTACTCTAGTAGAATACAATTATCTATAATCACCTAAACATCTACTATAGTAGAATACAATTATCTCTATAGTCAACTAAACATCTACTCTAGTAGAATACAATTATCCATAATCACCTAAACATCTACTCTAGTAGAATACAATTATCTATAATCACCTAAACATCTACTATAGTAGAATACAATTATCTATAATCACCTAAACATCTACTCTAGTAGAATACAATTATCTATAATCATCTAAACATCGACTCTAGTAGAATACAATTATCCATAATCACCTAAACATCTACTATAGTAGAATACAATTATCTATAATCACCTAAACATCTACTCTAGTAGAATACAATTATCTATAATCATCTAAACATCGACTCTAGTAGAATACAATTATCCATAATCACCTAAACATCGACTCTAGTAGAATACAATTATCCATAATCACCTAAACATCTACTCTAGTAGAATACAATTATCTATAATCACCTAAACATCTACTCTAGTAGAATACAGTTATCCATAATCATCTAAACATCTACAATAGTAGAATACAATTATCTATAATCACCTAAACATTTACAGGGTCACCCACAATGGATGAGACTGTAAAGACGACCTGAAAATCTTAAATTGTTGTTAAATCTTTGCCATGAATTTAGTCTTAATTAATAGTCATAATAAATGATTTGGGGAAAAAAGAAACAATTTAAAAGTTTCCAGGATTCATAAATATAAGGAAACATAGAGTATACATTTCGTACAGTCTTCTCTGAAGTCTCATCCTTTGTGGTTAACCCTGTACTATAGTAGAAATTTTTTAAACAATTCAAAATTGCAGGAACAATTTAATTACTTCTCAACTTTCATCCTAATTTTTTTCTCCTAAAACTTAAAGAAATAAAAGATTAACCTTGACTGGCGTATTTACAGGATTTTGGAAGGAAACATGTACAGTTGTGTTGTACGTTCCATCTATCATAACCTGTGTACAATCGACTCAATTTATGTTTCATACAAAGTTGTACAATTACTGTACATTTTTGTCTGCAGTCGAGAAAATAAAACCAATTTTAGATCATTTTATTTTCTAATCTTGTAACATAAAGAGATTGTAAACATAATTTTAGATTATTTTATTTTCTAATTTTGTAACATAAAGAGATTGTAAACGTAATTTTAGATTATTTTATTTTCTAATTTTGTAACATAAAGAGATTGTAAACGTAATTTTAGATTATTTTATTTTCTAATTTTGTAACATAAAGGGATTGTAAACGTAATTTTAGATTATTTTGTTTTCTAATTTTGTAACTTAAAGAGATTGTAAACGTAATTTTAAATGAAATTTACAACAGTCCCAATTAAAAGCTTTGTATGGTCAAGAATGGGTTCTCTCTAACTTCAATTTTCAAGCTTATGATATGAATATATATACTCCCCAATATTAATCATATAAAGGTTTAAATGGTTCCGGGCATTGCCTTCTTTATATGGAAGGTAACTTGAAATGGGGACGGGAGTCAGATTTAAGATGTACTTTTATAAACAAAAGGAATTGAGTTTTGCCACAAACTGAAATCTTCTAATCCCAATATCTTTGCAACCTGATGGTGCAAACCTTTTATATTTCAAACTCAAATTATTTTATCTATAAGTATTTATAGTTTGAAAAGGTCTACGACATTGGGTTACAAAGATATAGAGATTAGAAAATCATAGTTTGTGGCTAAAACTCAACTCATTTTTTAAAAAAAATCTTAAAATGATCCGTTCCTCGCATTCACTGTTGGTCATCCCGTTGAAGCTGAAAAAATAATAGTTTTAACACATACAAACGATTTAGACAATTGTGTTCAGGTATTAATCACTTTTTTTAAAGGGTTTATCAGCAAAGGATGAGACTTTAAAGGGTTTATCAGCAAAGGATGAGACTTTAAAGGGTTTATCAGCAAAGGATGAGACTTTAAAGGGTTTATCAGCAAAGGATGAGGCTTTAACGACGACCAAAACTCTTTAAAAATGGCGATCCTACTTAGTCTTCTGCCTTTGATAAATAAAGATTATTTACTAAATGATTTTTAAAGGATACAAATTTAGTTTTAATCTATAAATGTAAAAAAATGGACTGAATAAATTCTCTACAATGGTTTCTGAAGTCTCATCTCTTGTGGATAGGAAAAACTGCAGAATTTTAACGAACTTTAAGGAGATTACCCAGTACGGTAAACTGTACAGTTTAAGGTAAACTGTACAGTATACGGCATACTGTACAGTTTACATTATACTGTACAGTGTACATTATACTGTCCAGTGTACATTATACTGTCCAGTGTACATTATACTGTACAGTGTACGGCATACTGTACAGTGTACATTTTACTGTACAGTGTACATTATACTGTCCAGTGTACATTATACTGTACAGTGTACATTAGACCTGAGTCTGAAGGAGGAATATCTCCGGTATTCATTGTTTAAACTTGAAAAATATCACTGAGATGAGATGGCTGTGTTTTTATTTTTACCACAGTTGTTTCTTGAATTTATAGGATAAATTCTCACGTCAGGGTCACCAGTATAGAAGTCTCAATAACTCAGAATGATAACACATTTTCACAAGTTTATTTATTCATATAATACTCGTTTAACATACTAAGAATGACTAGTGTAAAATTATTCTGTCCAGTGTACATTACACTGTACAGTGTATATTATACTGTACAGTGTACATTATACTGTACAGTATACATTATACTGTACAGTGTACATTATACTGTACAGTGTACATTATACTGTACATTGTGCACTGTACTATACAGTGAACATTATACTACCCAGTGTACACTGTACATTCATGGTTAAAAAGTTGTCAGTGTAGATATCGAGATCAAGCCTTGTAGGTCAAGTTTTGACCTCAGTTTAGTTTTTATAAAAAGAAAAATTTACCTGATATGAAGTTGAAGATTAACTGCATCAGTCATCTTTACCTTTACCTACCATTTATTTAGTTTAACCATAGGAATTCTTCTTTTGTTTTTTTATTTCCATCTTTTGTAATACAATTTACAAAAATTATCAAATTAGAGGGTTTAAGGGCAGCAATTTATTTTTAAATATTTTTATTAAATCTCTAAAAACATGTTGTTTAAAATAATCATTAACTCGGTTACCTCGATTGTTTGAAAAATTTACAGTGATAACCAGAAAACTCTGGAATAGGAAGACGACTTTTAGCCTCAATTTTTGAATTTAAATAGTCCAATATGAATGGGATACTGTAACTGTGTAGTGTAAACAGACCCATTTCACTTAATTTGTGATTTAATAAGTGTCTAGTAAAACTATTTGCTTTGAAACAATATCAAATACACTTAAGTAGTGCTATATAGATGTCTTCCTATTTTAGAGTTTTCTGGTTATCACTGTATAAGAATGTTACTACCTTCGAATCTTTGCCTACATTAAGGCTGATGTGAACTGAAGTATTGTATGGTTTGGTTTGGGTTATAGAAATATCACTTCCGTCGGGGTTGTTATGGGCAACATGTATTGAGTTGCTGTTTGGATTGCTCTGAGATATTGACACCTAAAACAATATCTTTATTTTCAGCACCCATTGTGAATCGACCTATAAGTCCTACTACCCGACTTAGTACGGGGTGTGCCATCAAACATGAAGATTAAAGACGACCTTGAGATCATCTTAGATCTTTGATACCTGGATATCAAGTGCGTCTTGAATCAAGTATCAGAAAAAAAGCTTTTTTCTAGTGTATTAAAAAGGCATGGTCAGATTTTTTGTTCTTTCAGAGCCGGAAATGTAAATAATTTTGTTCATATGTTTAACTTGAATTTAAAAAAAACCTCACAAACATTAAATATCTTCGATAAAGGAGAAAGTTTATATTCTGGAATCTTATATGTCGTGCAGCTTGTTTTTTTATATGACATTAATATATTAAAGACGATCTTAAAGTTGTCTCTAAATTGGGATGTTTAGTGGGAAACCCTGTGTATCTGTAATTATTTTATTTATTAGAGAGTCAGAATTCAATTGGACTGAGCAGTCATATACAGGGATACCCACGAAGAATAAGACTCCAAAGACGATTTATTGTACGGAATTCATAATGACTCGGTTCTTATATATATGATTCTCTGCAACTGTAAACTTATTTCTTCTCTTGCCAAATCATTTTTCAGGACAGAAGACTTATTTTAACCCCAGGATTGTCACATTTGAAGGATTTTAGGTCGTCTTTGCATTCTTATATTTTGTGGGTAACCCCGTTCATAAACGCAAGCAGTACAAGTTAATCCATCATTAAAAATATTTCTGCTGAATTGTGTGAGAAATAATTCGATTAACAATTAAATTTGCCAGTTAAAAAAATAAACGTAACTTTAAAAATGTAACAAATTAGAAAATTTGCTTCAAAGAATAAAAGTGCCCTCATAATATATATATAGATATGGAATTCAATCGAGGTGTACGCGAAACTAAAACTTCAGGGTCTAGGCTGCATGGGGCACTGCACCCTTGCCCTCATAACCTCTTCAATATGATAAAACCATACCCCCTACCCCCCCTTCCCCCCACCACTCTCCCTCAATCCACACTTTACTGTGTTAATGCCAAGTTTATTTCTTATCGTTCTTGCACGAGGTTTAGAGGAGTGCCGGCTAAACTTTACAAGCTCTCTATATTACATAAACAGGGTTAACCACTAAGTATCAAATTTTTAGGAAGACGACCTTTTTTCCATTGAGTTCAATGTTTTTGAATATTTTTGTTTTTCTGCTTAATCTCATGTTTGAAAGCTGTACAATCTTATGTTTGAAAGCTGTACAGTCTACAGGTTTAATCCTTTTTAACGCAGAACTAGCTAGAGCAAGTGTTTCCCAGAAAAATGAAGAAAAAAAAATCAGTAACGCTTTGCTCAGTCATAAAATTGGGTAGCAGAGGCGTACACAGGGACACTGTAGTTTCAGTAGAAGTAAATATTTCCCTTTAGTGTCTAGCCGATTTCAGGATTCATCTCTAATTGGATAATGAGCTAGATAGAAAGATAGATGATACTGCAGTGTAATTTCTATTGGTTCAGAATAGACAACGAACACATGACTGAACCCTGATTGGATCAGGCGCTAATGGGAGAGTGAAACTTGTTTTTTTCCAGGGGTTTTAAGGCCCAAACGGGTATTGAACCCCCCCCCCCCGGAAAAAAAATGTAAACCCTTGGCAAAATTCCTGTCCTGTATGTCCCTTTAAAGTTACAATAGCAGTTACCTTTTCCCCCTTTGGTTGATCTTTGCTCATCTCAATATCTTCATAATTTTGAGGCAAACAGTCCGCTAAACCAACTACCAAAACCTTTATATTAAAGATTCTTTTTGTTTAATGTTTCGCTAAATACATCAAGATAACACTTAATTATAAAGAAAAATCAACATCAAAAAGTTTAGAAATGTGCTTTAATTTGTAAAAAAAAATAATTAAGTTTGCAAATAGCAATATCCAATAAATGCAGTCGTCCTTTTATACCAATAAACTAAATGGAGAAATAAGTAAAAAAAAGACAATCTCCTTATGATATTTTCACAACAACTAAAAATGATTTGGTTTAAGCAATCAAACTATTGTAAAGATTGAAATTTTTAATTTTCTAATCATTAAATATAATTTTGCAATTTGATGCTGCAGATTATTTCAAACTACTATAGACATATGCCATATCAAATAGAATAGTTTAAAATATCAAATGGAATAGTTTAAAATATCATATAGAATAGTTTAAAATATCAAATATTTACAACACCAAATTTCAAGATAAGGGTATTAGAAAAATAAAGATTATGTTGAGTGTTCTGCTCCTCTATGATATGAATTTACAAATGTAAAATTATTTTTTTTAAACAAAGGAATTGAGTCTTTGACACAAACTCAAATTTTCTAATCCCTATATCTTTGCAACTTGATGGTGTTCACTTTTGAAATATCAAATTTGGATAATTTGATCTAACAGAATACATATAGTTTGAAATTTCTAAGGTCTACGACATCGGATTGCAAAGAAATAAGGATTAGAAAGGTAGAATTTTTGGCAAAGACATCTCTAATAAAGACAAATTACGCCATAAATGGAATGAGCATTAGAAAAAATCAGTTTTTAAACTTTCCAAAAAGAAAAATGAGACAAACATTGGTTTATCTCAGGAATTTAACATAATCATTTAACATAATCATTTAACATAATCATTTAACATAATCATTTAACATAATCATTTAACATAATCATTTCAGATTTCATTCATTTTTTTATTCTAATGTAAAAATATTCTTGGGTTTATATATGTTTTCTTCAAATAAAATTATTGCACTTTTAAATACAATAATTCTATCTCAATAAAACTTGTAAAATTAAAATTTTACAAACTATTCTACACTACTGTACAGTGTACAACTGTACATACCAAGATTGCTAATTTTATCTGTACTGCTCTCATGGTGGTTTATTAAACACTGCGTAAAACTGTTTGGTTTAAATTTGATTCAAGATGTTCCATGATTGGCTGAATACCAATATATTTAAACTAGTATATATATAGGTGTGTCAACAAAGAGAACAAGGGACTTATCGTGAAATCTAGACCCTATGCTTTCTATTTTTGTTTTAGGGGAGAGGGACGAGGGGAGGCTAGAGTTACAAAATAAAAATTATAATTTGTTTTTCTTTTTAGAAAATACTATGATTACTCCTGACTTTAAATTATAAGAATTCATGAATAGTCCGTTTAATGATTAAATGACATTTTGATCCCATCCATTTCTTAAATTCAGGGCACCCCGGCTCTTTCTAATAATTTACAGCCTTTTGTTACTGATCTTAGACCATAGATATCTATAGTCAGAGTTGATGATATATCTACAAGCCTTTTCTTTATACTTTGTAAGGTGATAATAAAACATTTCGCGGTTTTATTGGTGAATTATTTTAGAATCAAAATATTTTGGAAGCAATTTTCATTTCGACCGGCAATAATAACCATTTCCTAAGGTTAACAACAAATTTGGGCCTGATTGCAGTTTTTCCGTTTTTAACAAGAATTGCGACAAATGATGCATTAATAAGTCTATATAGCAATCATGGAAATTAATTTCTTTAGAATTTTAAGGCTATACTGATTTCTCCTCAATGCATTCAACTTATTGAGTTAAAAAAGCTTTAACACATAGCAAAGAGCTGAGTGAGGGTTGGGTTGGGCGGATACTGCAGATAGAGGAGGTTTAGGAGATTCTCTCCGTCTCAGTTTTCAGAGATTAGTCTCTCCGGTCTTACAGGAGGAAGAACAGTTCTTCTTCTTCTTCTTCTTCTTCTTCCTCTTCTTCTTCTTCTTCTTCTTCTTCTTCTTCTTCTTCTTCTTCTTCTTCTTACACCTAGTTTATATATAATCTACAGAGTACACAGTGCACCTAGTTTATATATAATCTACAGAGTACACAGTGCACGTAGATTATATGTAAGCTACAGAGTACACAGTGCACCTAGATTATATATAAGCTACAGAGTACACAGTGCACATAGTTTATATACAATCTACAGAGTACACAGTGCACCTAGATTAAATATGATATACAGAGTACACAGTACACCTAGATTATACATAATCTACAGAGTAAACAGTGCACCTAGTTTATATATAATCTACAGAGTACACAGTGCAACTAGTTTATATATAATCTACGGAGTACACAGTACACCTAGTTTATATATAATCTACAGAGCACACAGTGCACCTAGATTATATATAATCTACAGAGTACACAGTGCACCTAGATTATATATAATCTACAGAGTACACTGTACACCTAGTTTATATATAATCTACAGAGTACACAGTGCACCTAGATTATATATAATCTACAGAGTACACAGTGCACCTAGTTTATATATAATCTGCAGAGTACACAGTGCACCTAGATTATATGTAATCTACAGAGTACACAGTACAACTAGTTTATATATAATCTACAGAGTACACAGTGCACCTAGTTTATATATAATCTACAGAGTACACAGTATACATAGTTTATATATAATCTACAGAGTACACAGTACAATAGTTCATATATAATCTACAGAGTACCCAGTTTAAAAATAATATACAGAAGAATGCAAATTGTACTTAGATTTTAAAATCTACATAAAGGTCCTAAGTAGAGGTTCTAGAGCATATGGTTTTTATTCTCAATATTTTCAGAAATTACTGAAATGTGAATAATGGATGAATTGGTGAAATAAATAATGATAATGGAGTATACTTCTACTTTTCTTGTTCTAGCTCAGCTGGTCAACTCAGGTTAGTACAAGTATATTCATCTCGTTCATCATCCACAAGTAATTATTTCTCTGATTCACAACGGTACCCTTGAAAGCTTTGTCTGGTACAGAATGTTATTTCTTAGATAAATTTTAGTTGCAGTTTAGTTTCTTTATAAGTGTCACTTACGGACTTCTGCTGCAGAAACCACCATATTCTCTAAATTACTGAAGGTTGAAAATTTACTGTTGTGAATCTGAGGAAGAGATTCACTTGAAACTACAACAATAGATCCTTGTTGAATCTAAAACATGCTTTAAATAATTTTATGTTATTCTATGTTTAATATTGTCTCCTGCCTTTATAAATGTCTTGGCATAGGAAGAAGAAATAAACAACTTTACAGTTTTTTTTGTGTTTAGATATTTTATGGAAGTAAAGACATTTCATATATATCATACCAACCACTCTCAAACTTTACATCTTCATATCTTATCCATCATTCATATTTCATTCTACTCTCTTCATTTTTCATCAACTTTACATTACCTTTTCATTCATTCTTTATCTTTAATATCACATCCTTCATCCCTTCCATTCATCCTTTCCTCTCCTATTCTTGATCTTTTCATACTTTCCCCTCTTATTCTTGATCTTTCCATCCTTTCCCCTCTTACTCTTGATCTATCCATACTTTCCCCTCTTATTCTTGATCTATCCATCCTTTCCCCTCTTATTCTTAATCTTTCAATACTTTCCCCTCTTATTCTTGATCTTTCCATACTTTCCCCTCTTATTCTTGATCTATCCATCCTTTCCCCTCTTATTCTTGATCTATCCATCCTTCCCCCTCTTATTCTTGATCTTTCCATACTTTCCCTCTTATTCTTGATCTATCCATCCTTTCCCCTCTTATTCTTGATCTATCCATCCTTCCCCCTCTTATTCTTGATCTATCCATAATTTCCCCTCTTATTCTTGATCTATCCATACTTTCTCCTCTTATTCTTGATCTTTTCATCCTTTCCCCTCTTATTCTTGATCTTTTCATCCCTCTTATTCTTTATCTATCCATACTTTCTCCTATTATTCTTGATCTTTTCATCCTTTCCCCTCTTATTCTTGATCTTTTCATACTTTCCCCTCCTATTCTTGATCTATCCATACTTTCCCCTCTTATTCTTGATCTATCCATCCTTTCCCCTCTTATTCTTGATCTATCCATACTTTCCCCTCTTATTCTTGATCTATCCATACTTTCTCCTCTTATTCTTGATCTTTTCATCCTTTCCCCTCCTATTCTTGATCTATCCATCCTTTCCCCTCTTATTCCTGATCTATCCATCCTTTCCTTTCCTATTCTTGATCTATCCATCCTTTCCCCTCTTATTCCTGATCTATCCATCCATTCCTCTCCTATTCTTGATCTATCCATCCTTTCCCCTCTTATTCTTGATCTATCCATGCTTTCCCCTCTTATTCTTGATCTATCCATACTTTCCCCTCTTATTCTTGATCTATCCATACTTTCCCCTCTTATTCTTGATCTATCCATCCTTTCCCCTCTTATTCTTGATCTATCCATCCTTCCCCCTCTTATTCTTGATCTATCCATAATTTCCCCTCTTATTCTTGATCTATCCATACTTTCTCCTCTTATTCTTGATCTTTTCATCCTTTCCCCTCTTATTCTTGATCTTTTCATTTTTTCCTCTCCTATTCTTGATCTATCCATCCTTTCCCCTCTTATTCTTGATCTATCCATGCTTTCCCCTCTTATTCTTGATCTATCCATACTTTCCCCTCTTATTCTTGATCTATCCATACTTTCCCCTCTTATTCTTGATCTATCCATCCTTTCCCCTCTTATTCTTGATCTTTTCATACTTTCCCCTCTTATTCTTGATCTATCCATCCTTCTCCTTCTTACTGAATATATTATCCATCTATTTCAAGAATATGTTTAAATTCTATCAAATTCTGAATTTCCGGAAGTCTCTCATAAAATCCTCGTAAAAAAGAACTCAACTACAGAACCACTCTAGTCCGTACATCGTACAATGTGTACATAACTTTTATGTTTTTAAATGCTGTCTGTATGTCTGTTAGCCGAACAATCTTTTCCATACTTCGCTTAAGTAGCCTAAGATTTTGAATAGAAATCAGTGTTCTTCAGGATCTTTTAGGCAAATATGAATGAATGAAGGATTTAATGAACAGAGCAATTTTATTTCACAGAGCAATTTTATTTTTCACAAAGCAATTTTATTCTAACTATGTAAATTGCTACAATATTGTAGCCCATATATCCTTACGAAAATAAAAAAATATTTCGTTTAAAAAAATGAATTAATGAACGAAGTAAAATGTTTATTGTTGATTATGCAAAGTTTTTGAATATTGAAATTTTTGAAGTTTTGAAATATTTTAAATATTAAATCATCCTCCACAGTAAACTGTTAATAATTATTTGATGCTAGAGGTTTAGCGGTCCAACGTTGAGCTCTCATAAAACGACTAGTATAATCTTACATCCAACAGTTATGAAAACTGAGTTGTTTGATTTTAAAATAGAATTCCAGTAATGTACTTGGGAATGGAGAACCCAGCACACAAAGTTTATAATTTTGTATGTTTTATTATGTTATGTTATAATAATAGAGGGAAGGGGATAGAATCAAGATTTACCAAGAAAAGCATTTTTTATTTATACAATGAAAATGACAATATTCTTCAAGAATTTTTTTTAAAAACTTGTTAGGGAGCATAGAGATTTTATTTCCAATGGAATAGAGATCTAGGTCCATGGAAGAAAAATCGTATGAAAACTTTGTAGATACTAATTGTAAACTAATTTTAACTTATAACTTTTTGTTCTATTTGGTTCTTCGCTGAAGCTATGAACCTGCCATAGAAGATAATGATAGCTTTCCATTCATATATTTAAACATATAAATAGAAGTGTTAAATTTGATCATGTGTTTTATATTTAGAATCTCAAGTTTCAGAAAAAGCGGATTTTTGTCACGTGTGTGCAACATGAAATCTGCTAGAACTCGTAGAGCTTTTCTTCTGAAGAGTAGATATAATTTACCTGATTTACTATTTACTGACGGACCCCAAGATAAAATACCATACTCTAGTTTACTTTTAATAATATTAATTTATTAATTTATTATTTATTTTATTAATATCGCACTTCAAATTTCAGCACATATGTGGTCTAATTAAAAAAATTCCATTTTAGAAACAATCTTTAATTTGTATTGTTGATAAAAAAGTCATCTATTTTTAGAAACATTAAGAGTAAGTTTGCTTGAAATTCTCCTAAACATACATATTGCGTTCATACATAAACATACATAAACATACATAAACATACATAAACATACATATTGCGTTCTATTTGTTAAATAATTTCGAAACCGTTCGTTGGTGATACCTATAAAACCATAATGTTCGTGGATCATCCATCATGTTCGTGGATCATCCATCATGTTCATGGATCATCCATCATGTTCGTGGATCATCCATCATGTTCGTGGATCATCCATCATGTTCGTGGATCATCCTTCATGTTCGTGGATCATCCATCATGTTCGGCTAATTTAGAAAAGAAAAGAAAACATTTTTTGAGACGTCATTATTATTGCCGAGTTTTTGCAAATTCGAACCCTACTCCAAATATACACAAATAGTTTAAAGGAATTGATTCTTTGCCGTGCAAACTGAAAAATTCTAATCCCTACATCTTTGCAACCTGATGGGTTAAACCTTTGATATTTCAAAATTAAATCATTTGAACTATCAGAATTCATAGTTTGAAATATCTAAGGTCTACAACATTGGGTAGCAAAGATATTGGGTTTAAAAAACTCACAGTTGGCGACAAAGACTCAATTCTTTTGTTCATTTTTGTGCCTAAAATCAAAACTAGAAGTGATTCGAGATAACAAAGTCAAACAATAATGTTGCATGAATATGACCTTCTCATTCTGTCCTGCTAGCAAAGACTGCATGTCAACCAGAAGATGGTTACATAAAAACAAATTTTGGTCGTCATTTAAGCCTCATCTTTTGTGGGTAACCCAGTAGAGATTCTAGTTTTTATGAAAGGTAGTTTGTGAATTATTGGTCTAAACTGTTCATTATAAAATAAAATTAAGCCTTTATGGAAGCCATTAATTAGTAACTTCAGAAACTAAAGGGTTTACATTATACGGTACTAAATAGGGTGTAGAGAATAGAAAAAATTATAAATATCTATAACAAAACCATCTGGAAATTGTCATACCTTGTTTTCACTTCATGATTAACCCCCTGTCCCCTCTATATATTTAACCCCATGTCCCCTCTATATAACTAACCCCCTGGCTCCTCTATATAATTAACCCTCTGTCCCCTCTATATAATTAACCCCCTGTTTTCTCTATATAATTAACCCCCTGGCTCCTCTATATAATTAACCCTCTGTCCACTCTATATATTTAACCCTCTCTCCACTCTATATAATTAACCCTCTGTTCACTCAATATAATTAACCCTCAGTCCACTCTATATAATTAACCCTCTGTCCACTCTATATAATTAACCCTCTGTCCACTCTATATATTTAACCCTCTGTCCACTCTCATTAATTAACCCCCTGTTCCCTCTATATAATTAACACTCTGTCTTCTCTATAAAATCAACCCCCTGTCCCCTCTATATAATTACTCTCCTGTCCCCTCTATATAATTACCCTCCTGTCCCCTCTATATAATTAACCATCTGTTCCCTCTATATAATAAACTATCTGTCCCCTCTATATGATTACACCTCTGTCCCCTCTATATGATTACCCCTCTGCCCCCTCTATATAATAAACTATCTGTGTTGTTGAAGGGCTTGAGAAATCTTTCATCTAAGAAACTCTATTCTTTATATCCTAACAATAGACCAAATCAAGAATAAGGGTTTCTAAAACATTTTTTAGATTAAAGAAATTTCTGTCAGATTTAACATATGTTGATGTAAACTTTGGGAATTTTAACCCTTGAAACCTGATATCCTTGGCTTTTGATTGTTTAATCTATGAATTTTGCTAGATCAAAGTTGAAAGTATCAAATGTTTACATTATTAGGTTTGAAAACTGTAGGGATTAGAAAATTTGAAGATGAGGCGAGTGATCATTTTTTTAAATATCTTATTTTAGTGAGAGCTTTGAGTTGTGTTCAGTGCAACACAGATGTCTCTGCAGTCTGTTCTTTAAACCCTCCACCTCCCAGGTATAAACTGCGTTTAATAAACTAAAAATTTGTTTTAAAAATTATTATGATAATACGTTTAACAGAAATATTGTAGTGGAAAGTCTTTGTTTTTTTCTATTAAATATTTGTGATTTTTTTTAGTTTAACCTTTTTTTAAAAAATTTGCTCTGAAGTCAGAACTTGTGTGTGCACTTTGGGATCAAGCTCTGATCTGCATCTTATGTAGATCTACAGATTAATTTGACTCATCTTCGATATCCCGTGATGGCTATACCCTGCAGGGATAACTTTAATTATGGAAGCAAGTATTAATCCTCAAAGTGCTCACATGGATATAGAGATCAAACGTTCAAGATAAATGATAATAATATCCGCACTAAAGTCTTGATCTCTGAACATTGTAAGATTACAAGGAATCTGAGTATTTACCTAAAACTAAAATTATCTAAGGCACATCTCTGGATATGTGTAGACCTTTAGTATTTCAAACTAGGAGTTCTGTTAGATCAAATACTTCTAAGTTTAAAATATCAAAGGTTTACATAAGGTTGGAAAGTAAATATGTGGTTGTGGTAAAAACTTGATTCCTTACAACACTCTTAGATAAATATCATGGTTTGAAGAAAAAAGTACGAAGATAACAAATAATTTCCACAGCTATCTCAAAAGGATTAATCAACAGATAAAAAGTTTATTTTAGAGATTGTACCTCCGATTCGAAGTTTTGCCTGACTTTAAAAGAGTTTGATAAAGTAAAAGGTAAATTAAAGTTGTTGTATAGTTGTTGTATAGTTGCTGTATAGTTGTTGTATAGTTGTTATATAGTTGTTGTATAGTCGTTGTATAGTTGTTGTATGGGCTGAAAATTTGGTTTGGCTGTCTCCGACAGGAGATTCAAGTTGAAGACGACATTTTATAGAGGTTTTAAAATTAATGGTTAACAACTATGTCTTAGTCAACATTTTGCAGTGTAATAAAAGCAAACTTTATAACTAGTATTAAACTTCACATATTTTAAAAGAGCCTCATAATTCCGAAACATCTGAAGATGAATTTTAAATTACAGTTTATCCATTTATAATTTTAATAAAAAATGCAACAAAAAAAATACGACTGAAACCTTGAAAAGACGAAGGAAAAACGGCTGATGTACATCATTAAAAATTTTCAGAACCAAAACCCATCAAAACCCTGCCGTTGTCCCTGTTCTTGAAAAGTCTGTAAAATATTTAAAACATAATAAACTAAATCTTTTCACAAACAATACAGTGGAGTGGATCCAAGTGCTCTAAATATACGGAATACAGATATAAAGAGATAATATATTCTCATCTTTTTGACATTTCTATTGAATCAGGCATTTACATTTATCTAGACTAATATCTCTTTAGAAATATATTTTTATTTATATACTTTACCCTTTACCTAGTCTACTTCATTTTTTTTTGCATTCCCTGCCCTGTTTCTCAGTTTTCCCCCAACCTTTTACCCCTCCTTTACTCCTCCTTTTACCCCTAATTCACTCCCCCTTTTACCCCTCCCTCACTCCCGCTTTTACTCCTCCTTTACTCCTCCTTTCACCCCTCCTTTACACCTCCTTTATCCCTAATTCACTCCCCCTTTTACTCCTCCTTCCCTCCCCATTTTACCCCTCCTTCACTCCCCCTTTAACCCCTCCTTCAATCCCCCTTTTACCCCTCCTTCACTCCCCCTTTTATCCCTCTTTTATTCCCCCTTTTACCCCTCCTTCACGCTCTGAGCTAAAGCTAACCTAGAGAAGTTGCTTTAAAGAAAGTGGAGACACCAGATAGAGTTATAATCTCTATCTCATTTAATCCCCGATTGCCTTGTATCTCCTCCATCATACAGAAACATTGGAGAACCATGGTCGAGGATCCTTGGATGAAGGAGGTTTTTCAAAATCCACCTATGGTTACCTATAGGAGACCTCCTAATCTCAGGGATAAACTTATCCGAGCCAGAATTCCAGATCTCCTAGATCTCTCAAAGAGGCTAATACCTGGTATGAAACCTAGTGGTTTAAATTGCCCAACTTGTCCCTTCATAGAGCCTGGAACAGTTATACAATCCTCTAATACCAGCAAGAAGATTAAGATTAATGGAATTTTCAACTGTATAAGACCAGAAATGTAGTTTACTGTATTACATGTGAGCAGTAAAAACTACAATATATAGGACAGACAACAAGATCTTTAGGTGAAAGAGTGAGAGAACATATTGGTTACATTAGAAATCTCCATACAAACCAGCCTACAGGAGAACATTTTAACCTTCCTGGACATGAACTCTACTATCTATGACTGAACTCTAACCTTTCTCCGCTGAACTCAGAGAAATGAACAGTAAAAAATTGTTTTTATTTAATTGTAAACTGTAATTCAGTATTTTTTTAAAAAGAGTATTGTTTATGTCAAATTCTTTAAAAGGTTAAAATACCCCTCCTTAAATAATAATTTGCAACTACTTTGCACGGAAAATAAGGGAATTTTACTTTACCAAGGGTTTCTAAGGCCAATTTTTTCTACAAAACATCCAAAGAGCAGCGAAGGGATGTTTTGCGAGCGAAAATGGTTAATTGAAAATTTCACTTTCAATTTCATAGTCTTTTGAGATGAAAATGCGCAATTTTTTCACACGAAAACTTTGCAGAGCGGGTTGTATTTTACTTAATTGTCCCAAGGGACGTAAAGTAACCTCTGATGGGTGAATCATAGGTCGGTCATGTTGGTAAAAAGTAGGTAAAACATTTTTAAGCAAAACAAGCCTTCAGAGGAAAGATTTGTTATGATATTCAAGAATTATTTGTTCATCCAATACAACTTTAGATGAGCTTGAAAGGAGATTCAGGAATTCAGGTTGAAACTTTTGTATGGTTAATCCCTTTTAGAATGCTCTAATCCGGATCTTTTTCTGATCCGACAGATTAAGTTGATTCCTCGTTGATGTCTCTAAAAGTAGCAGAAGTTACAAGTTAGCTTTTGACTTAAAGGAAGGGATCGGCTAGCTGAAAGTGCAGTATTTTAGAGACAAACTTTAGGATTCATTTAATACCAATGAGACATTATTACGGTGTACAATTTTTAAATAAGAGCGTAAAGTCGTTGATATTTTTTCACCAGCTGTTTCAGTCAGCAGAAGAAACGTTTTTTACAATTACTTAAAAACCCGGACAAAACATATAAAAGAATTATTTTATAGACTGAGTAGCTGTTTCGGAGCATAGAAATTGTCGTTGAAAGCCATGGTAGAACCGCAGAATCGATTATTTCATTATCATCATTTCTAATGCTGTTTCTATAATTTTACTTGCAGTTTTCTTCAAAATGTCGTCTATTACATTAAAATAAGAAAATCTTCAACTAACGACCCTGGCTGAAAGAATTTGCATAAACTTGCGAAATTTTAAAATAACTTTTTTTCAATGATTTAAATTTACTTTTTTTTCTTAACCTGATTATATACGTTAACTAGTCAATCTACATATCTATCTATCTATCTATCTATCTATCTATCTATATATCTATCTATCTATCTATCTATCTATCTATCTATCTATCTATCTATCTATCTATCTATCTATCTATTTATCTATTTCTATCTCTCAATTAATGTAAGTGTTCTTGAGTCAAGAGTTCCCTGAAATACATCTTCTGATTGTTTTCTGATGTTCCATATCTTTACAAATAAATCGTAGATTAAAACAGTAGATAGCAGATGGTAGACATGTGATTATGATATTAGTGGTAGACGATAGGTCGTAGAAAGTGTACAACATAAAGGTGACAGTAGACAGTAATTTACATTTTTAAGTTCTAAATAATAGAAAGCAAACAGCAGATAGTATGAAGTAGACACAAGACTTTTTACTGTAGAACGTAGAGAATAATGTAGAATTTGGACAGGACATTAACATAAGACAGTAGAAAACAGAAAGTAGAAAGAAGACTGTAGAAAGTGGGTAGTATGGACACATTGTCCATTGGACAGGAAACAGGCTAACAGCAGACAATAAAAGTCCTGTGTAGCAAACAGTAGAAAGTAGAAATAAAAATAGTTTGAGACAGTAAAAGTAGACAGTAAGATTCTAATATCAAACCGTTGAAAGTAGAAAGTAAAAAGATAGTATAAGAAAGTATAAAATAGACAGTAAAATTATAGTAGTTGACAGTAGAAAGATGGTATAAAGTAGATAGTTAAAAGCAAGCAGTAAAAGGTAAACTACATGCAGTAGAAAGATAGTATAAAGTAGAAAGTTAAAAGCAAGCAGTAAAAGGTAAACTACATGCAGTAGAAAGAACAGGAGACAGAAAGAAACTAGAAAGCAGAAAATAGAAAGTTGTGAACACAGCAAGAGAAAGTATGAATTCGCGTCCTAATATTTTATTAATGTCCTGGAGACTCTGTAGACAATAAAGATGACAAGCTAGAACTTAATCAATTAATCTGCTAACGTAATATACAAGATATATTTACCATTTATATAAATCTACTAAATAGATTTGTATAAATAAAGAAAAATGATGAAGAATATACAAAAATATTCGTTAATCTTGAGCGCTTAATCTCGATATCTAATGTGTGTACTTTTAAATCTGTGGATCAGTGCTTGATCTCACAGGGCAGGGTCTGACTACCCGAGATATCAAAGTGGAATTAAATTAATCTGCATTTAACATAAAGATCAATTTTTGATCCTGAAATTCGCAACACAATTCTGGCTTTTTTTTTGCATTTCTTGAAATCATTCGTATTGACTTTTCATGAAAACTACATATCTTACAATTTTTCTAAAAATACAAAAATTCTCTTAAACGATTATTCTTTAACAACGACTTGAAAATATGAATTAGTGTTCTAAATTTACTTTATATTGATAAACTAATAAAAGATAGTGTACACTGTTCAATACACACACACACACACCTGTATAAGAATGATTCTTAATTTCGAAACGCTTTTAAGGTTTTTTGGACATGAAATTAATAAGATTCCATCATTTCATAACTTTATTCTGTAAACGCTTATTTACAATTTTTGTTCGTTTTCTGCATCTAAAATTTGGCTTAGTGTAAGGAAATAATTGTAGAATAAACGATTTGGAATTTTGTAAAACTTCTTAGATTTTGTTCAACCTTTAAAAAGTCCAAAAACCTTTTAAAGTTTTTTTAAAAAAGCGAACCAAATCATTGCCCATCACTAATCAGTTATCATGATACCTCAGACAAATTATAATTCATAAAATCGTCTCTAAAGCCTGTTTATTTGTTGGTAAGACTTGACCTAAAATAACGTCAAATTTTTTGTTAAAATGTGTTTTTTTTAGATGAGAGAAAACTTATATTCCTTGCAAGGACCTGTGTTCAGGTGATTTAATAAAATATGCGTTTTAGAGATTTATTTCATTAAATAAACGAAACTTTTTTAGTGACAATGAAA
Organism: Eurytemora carolleeae; assembly: GCF_000591075.1. Taxonomy (NCBI): domain Eukaryota; kingdom Metazoa; phylum Arthropoda; class Copepoda; order Calanoida; family Temoridae; genus Eurytemora; species Eurytemora carolleeae. Next base: position 275,625 of record NW_019396577.1, on the reverse strand, counting down.
AGGGTCTTATCTTTAATCTTTTTATGTATAATAATAACATTAATGACTGTTCAGTGTAATACAGTGAAACCCTTAATAACGAATACATCGGAAGAATTTATCAAATGTCGTCTTGACAATTTTTTAATGAGTTTTATACTATATTACGTAAATTTTAGTATTTGCGAAAATAAATAAATAGCCATGGATATGCAGGAACAGTTTTAAAGAGTTCCATGTAATCATCTAATTAAAAAACTAAATATCTGCAACATTGCATTATCAGAAAGTGAAGAATACGACATTTGATGAATTCTTTCGATGTATTCGTTATTAAGGGTTTCACTGTACCTTACAATTTCTTAACGATTTCTAAACGAAAAGAGGATATTTTGAAATGTTTTATAGTTGCAAATATAAAGAGAAACATAAAAAATAAAATGTTTTAACGCGTCCCTAAATCCATGAAGTGCATAAACATATAAGACCAAATATGATTTTAAGTAAATCATGATTTTTCATTTTAACTCAAGGAAAATATTGAAGACGACATTATACCACCTCTTAACATAAAGAAAATCCAAAGTGTTATTTGTAACGTATTTTTACTATTTTTACTTTTAATATCCTTATTATTATTATTTTAATCAATTATAATTATTATTATTATTATTATTATTATTATTATTATTATTATTATTATTATTATTATTTGCTAGGATAATTCTGGTGATGTCTGCACTGAGGGAAGGAGAGGAAACAAAACCATAATAATTTGCAGGGATTCATTTAATAACATTTTTCAATTATTAAGGATAATGTGTAGGGTGTACGTAATTTCTAATTAGCTTTCAATTAGTTTTTCTGAGATTCACAACGGTATACCCTTAAAAACTTCGTACAGGGTGTCCCAATAAACATGGGAATTCTGTGACGAATTCAATATCGTCTTGGACATGAATTAGCATTGTAATACCTAATTTTGAAATAATATTATTATGTCTGCTAGAGTTTATACTATTAAAAGGATAAATGGCTTTAAAGATGTGTCTTTAATGTCTCCGCAAGATAAACAGTGAAGACTGACAAGTTTACTTGTTTGTATACTGGAATTTTTTTTGTTTTACTAAGTACCACCGTATGCAGGCAAAACATAAACAAACAAATTGTAAACATATCAGACGAAAATCTTTCTTAGTAGGTATCACTTTACTAAATCAAAGGATTATTTAAAAAGACGATATCGAATTCGTCACTGAATTCCCATGTATGAACAGGAATAAATCGAAATAAATTTATAAATTCCTTAAAGGGAGTGACCGGCAATGTATGGTAATTGAACTGAGAATGTAGTATTGTGGAGAATTTTTTAATGAATCATTTGAAACCTTTTACCGGTGCATATTTGTTCAGCGAGAGCGAAAATTCAATCTTTAAAATCCTCATTGATTGTTTATTTTTGAGGAATCCTTGTGAGAATCGAGTTAAACGAATTATTCAATAACGACGACGAAAAATGGAATAAAAATTTTACAATAAACTAGTTAGATGTTTAGGAACAGGTTAAGAAAATAAAATAGAATCATCGAAAATAAGTAATCTTATTCAGTTATTGGTTTCTGTAATGTCTCATTATTCAAAAACATTTTCTCTAGATTTCCTGGAACTTTTATTGAAAAGACGAAATTTGAAGAATTTAAAGAAATCAGCGAACAAATTCATAAAGAATAAGAATTCAATATAATGATGAAATTGATTCTAACATTTTTTTAAAAATCGATTCTCAAAACGTAACCATCCAAATGAATGATTTTGTACGTCGACTTTGCACCCAAACTCAGTAATTATACATCATTTAACGTTTTATATGTCTTAATGAATCTTTTAAAAAAATTTCCACAATACTACATTCTGCTCTAGTTCAACTACCATATTTTTCCGGTCACTCCCTTTAACTCTAAATTTCATCCTGAAAATCTACTTTGTGAATTTAATGAATTATCCTGATAATAATATTATATGAATTCTATTTGAAGAGAGCACTGTGGCAAGGATTCCTGCAATACGAGTGAAAAATGTAAAATACATTATTTTCTCATCTTTTTTATATCCTTCAAATATTTATTGCATAAATAAAGTGATAAAATAAACAAAATTTTTATAAACTTCATTTTGATGGAAAGAGACAGAGGCTGAACAAATAACCAAGGCTTCTTATCTAATGTTTTTAAGATAAACTCAGCATGGACGTTTCCCGTCATTAAATATTGAAAAATGCAAAAAAGTTGAGTCTTTGTCACAAACTCTGGTTTTTTAATTCCTATATTTTTGCAAACCAATGTCATAGACCTTAGATATTTCAAATTATGAATTCTGTTAAATCATAAAATCTAAGTTTGAAATATCAAAGGTTTACTAAATTCGTGGTTGCAAAGATATAGGGATTCGAAAATTTGAGCTCATGGCAAAGACTCAATTCCTTTTACATCTTTCTGAAATAGATTCTTGTGATGAAAATTTAAAATTAAACAGATCAGTGTGTTTCACACTTGTTTCTTAACGAATACAATAAAGTTGCTTTTTCTAATCTTTTTTATTGTATCAAGAATATATTTTTTCAAAAAAGTCAAAAAATGCATTCTTTCTCATGAACTTGTATTTAAGATTGAAGTTAGTGCACTAAACTAGGCTTAAACTAACTTTATACTTCTAGATAATTCTAAACACTTTGTTGAGTTAATAACTTGGGTGAAAACAATTCTTTTGTATTATTATTTTAAACTCACCGCGCTTACTCTCACCTTTTCTTTAACTATTTAGATTTCATCATTGAAGTACATTTTCACTCCTCTGGTAAAATTTGCATGGTTTCATGAGAAAGGAGCTTGGCTAGTGTACATTTGATTCTTATTGGTTTTAAGTATTGCATTTAGTTGGTATATTTATTGGTCGGGTTTTTTTTGTCTAGATTTTCTTTCAGGTGCAAAATCTTGGCATCGCGTAAAAAAAGAGCAAGACAGAAGATGTTTGTAAAAAAAACGATCTAAAAAGGATGCCTCAACGAACGTGTTGTATCGATCGCTTTTGGATCATTTTTCAGTCTTAAATTTTCAAAATTAAGATATTTAAAGTTTAATAAAATCAAACTTTAACATAATACAGTTTTAATTTGGTCCAAAACGATTAACAACCCTAGTTGCGAGATTGGGCTAAAATTTTACTGGATTCCTTTTGATTGTAAGATTGTGTAAATTATTACAAGGACTTGATTTAATAAATAGCGATAAGTAGTTAAACCCCGTTCCGCAGGTTCAACCAGTTCATTTGTCCACTTGGTCAAGCTGCAGAGAAGAAATAAATCTACGTAGTTCGACATCATTATTACGAGATTCTAATAAGTCGTAGCAGTTCGACATCATTATTACGAGATTCTTATAAGTCCTAGCGGTTCGACATCATTATTACGAGATTCTTATAAGTCGTATCGGTTCGACATCATTATTACAAGATTCTTATAAGTTGTAGCGGTAAGACATCATTATTACGAGATTCTTATAAGTCGTAGCGGTTCGACATCATTATTACAAGATTCTTATAAGTCGTAGCGGTTCGACATCATTATTACAAGATTCTTATAAGTCGTAGCAGTTAGACATCATTATTATGAGATTCTAATAAGTCGTAGCGGTTCGGCATCATTATTACGAGATTCTTATAAGTTGTAGCGGTTCGACATCATTATTACGAGATTCTTTTAAGTCGTATTGGTTCGACATCATTATTACGAGATTCTTATAAGTCGTAGCGGTTAGACATCATTATTACGAGATTCTAATAAGTCGTAGCGGTTCGACATCATTATTACGAGATTCTTATAAGTTGTAGCAGGTTCGACATCATTATTACGAGATTCTTATAAGTCGTAGCGGTTAGACATCATTATTACGAGATTCTAATAAGTCGTAGCGGTTCGACATCATTATTACGAGATTCTTATAAGTTGTAGCAGTTCGACATCATTATTACAAGATTCTTATAAGTCGTAGCGGTTCGACATCATTATTACAAGATTCTTATAAGTTGTAGCGGTTCGACATCATTATTACAAGATTCTTATAAGTCGTAGCGGTTAGACATCATTATTATGAGATTCTAATAAGTCGTAGCGGTTCGGCATCATTATTACGAGATTCTTATAAGTCGTAGCGGCTCGACATCATTATTACAAGATTCTTATAAGTCGTAGCGGTTCGACATCATTATTACGAGATTCTTATAAGTCGTAGCGGCTCGACATCATTATTACGAGATTCTTATAAGTCGTAGCGGTTAGACATCATTATTACGAGATTCTTATAAGTCGTAAGATTGGCTATCTATCTGAATCCCCTTCTACTCTTATGGCTCAAGGACACCATATATATGTAGCTGGACAATACTTGAAATTATTTCATTTTTTATTTCTCCCCCGAGAGCAAACTAATATCTTAGAGGTTTGCAGAAATGATTTTTCACATTGCACACATTTTAGATAATTGAATTCTGTCAAGGGAGCATTTTAATTTACGCTCTAGTATTTATCAAAGAGAAGAAAAAGAAACTGAATACTTGCTACAAACACAGATCTTCTCATATTTAAATCTTTACAATAAAATCGGTATTTGAGATTTCAAACTATGAATTCTGTTATATAATATAGTAATTTAAAGGATGTAAAGATAAAGGAGAATTCTAAATTTAGGGTTTGTTGCAAGTGTTCAATCCCTTTTCAAAAAACGTTATTCGTCTAAGAATAATTTAAATATTTGTTATAAAGTGTTGTAATAAAGCTGTGTAAATTAATTGAAAATCTTACCAAACTTTTATCAAAAGAACTTTAAAATATGATATTTAGATTTTTGAAGAATAACTCAAACTTTTCACAAGATTAAACTTGCCAATTTCTGGTTTAAAAGCAAATATTAATCTATAAAAAATTCTTTTAAAAAAATGGAGTTTGAATCAAGAATAACTTTAAGGCCTAACGATGAAAAAATAAAAAGATTCACAATCTTTCTGGATTTGAGTAAATTGACAGTTATAGTATTTATATACAAGATGTTCATTATAAAATCTAATGTTAAATGTCAAATGTGCAAATAAGTTTTTAATCATACTTTGCTTTAAACACTTTCATCAAGAGCATCTTCTCTTTACATTTTTACATAATTAGCTTTTTTAATGATGGTTTTCTGTCCCGAAGAATGTAGTTGATGTAGACAAGTTTAGATTAAAAAGGGACTGAAAGTGTATATTCAACTCAACTGAAGTCGCGAATAACATAACATTTATTTAAAAAAATAAACGCGGTTTTTAGAAATTCTAATGTGAATATTTATATTCTGCCACTTATAAAAAGTAAATATATATACAAATTTCTTAAATAATTCATTTATTATTCAATAAAAAAAAACAGATAAACATCCTCATGCACAATGTTTCATGGACAAATTGTTATCCCTTCACTATATATAAAACAGCTTGCCAAAAAAGTGTTTAACAATTACAAGGGTTTCCCTTTAGACAAAAAAGGAAGAATCTGTCCTCCTTGATTAGTCAAAAGTGTAAAGGGTACGGTTGTTAATCATGGAATTGTCCCTCTTCAGCTGGAAAAGTTCACTTGAAATTATGCGTACAGTCCCTTTAAGCTTTTAATAAACATTCATTTTTATCTGTAAACTCTGGTATCTGCTCCCGGCTTACTGCATTTTTAAATTAACAAACTTCCCAAGCTTCCATTACAAAAAAAAGTTTGCTATGGAAATTGAACTGGAGGAAACTGGTCCAAATTTTAGAATAATTCTAAAGAAAAATTTCGAGCAGTTTCTAATAATTTAAATCAAATCCCCATTTTAATTAACTATGTGTACACCTTTTCAACTTAATCCCGCCTAATCTAATCTAACCTATTTTAAGTTCTTATAGATGTATTTTGGTGAAAATATTGTTACACTTCGTTCAAAATGTATCAAAATATCTGTATGAAAAAACTTTCATAAATGTTGAATTGATGTATAAAAAACCCTGAGGTTTATTGTAAACAACTACATCTTATTGACTAATCAAGGATAGTAATGTACCTTCACTTGCTTAGTTTTTTAGGTCTTTTTTGCCTTTATTTTCTTTCAAGCTCAAACAATTTTGTATAATGTAAGAAAAGCAAATGTATTCTGAACATGTGTGTTTCAAACCCTGGCAGAAGATAAATGCAAAAAGCGACCAAAAAACGATCCAAACACGATGCAAAAATGAATGTGTTGAAACGATCAATTGGATCGTTTTTGGATCGTTTTCCCATTTTTAAGGATAAAGATATTGGAAATTTTAATGAAGGCAAACTTTAACATGATTATTTAAGAAATCTGATAAGTTTTATTTAATTTTTTTAAACTATCAAAAACAACACTAATCGAGGAAGTATACGTCAGGAAGTTCTGTGCATTTATTTATAATAAATATTGTTCTGCAGTTTTATAGAAATATAAACAAACTGAGAGCTGACTTTTGTCCATATTCCTTTTTTATAAACTGGAGAAAATATGTTTGTAAACAAAGATATGTAGGTTATTGGTTGTGCATCTTTCATTAGGACTAAGGACTGAAATGACTGTTTCTGGTTAAATAGTTTTGTTATGAACAGTGGAAATTACATCATTAAAGTGTAACCTCAAGGGGATGGTATTTAAATTTTAATTCGGAACAAAAAAAATCAAAATAGATTTCTACAAATGAATATTTTATGTCCTGTCTTCGCCATGTTGCCTTTTTTTGGACAACATTCGGATTTGACACCCATCCATTTCCATCTAATCCGGACTTAACACCTCACACTGTTAAACCCGGTTTCATGTATACTCAGATATACATGGAGAATAGAACTAAGGAGAGAGGTTTATGTATACTCAGATATACATTTAGAATAGAACTAAAGAAAGAGGTTTATGTATACTCAGATATACATGGAGAATATAACTAAGGAGAGAGGTTCATGTATACTCAGATATACATGGAGAATAGAACTAAGGAGAGAGGTTCACGTATACTCAGATATACATGGAGAATAGAACTAAGGAGAGAGGTTAATGTATACTCAGATATACATGAAGAATAGAATTAAGGAGAGAGGTTCATGTATACTCAGATATACATGGAGAATAGAACTAAGGAGAGATGTTTATGTATACTCAGATATACATGAATAGAATAGAACTAAGGAGAGAGGTTCACGTATACTCAGATATACATGGAGAATTGAACTAAGGTGAGAGGTTTATGTATACTCAGATATACATAGAGAATAGAACTAAGGAGAGAAGTTTATTTATACTCAGATATACATGGAGAATTGAACTAAGGAGAGAGGTTCATGTATACTCAGATATACATGGAGAATAGAACTAAGGAGAGAGGTTTATTTATACTCAGATATACATGGAGAATTGAACTAAGGAGAGAGGTTCATGTATACTCAGATATACATGGAGAATAGAACTAAGGAGAGAGGTTTATGTATACTCAGATATAAATTGAGAATAGAACTAAGGAGAGAGGTTCATGTATACTAAGATATACATAGAAAATAGAACTAAGAAGGGTGGGATATGGATTGGCTATTAAACAGTTTAGGAATTATTTTATTCTAAATGTTTTTTGTTTGTATTATTATTGTATACTGCAATAACAAAGATTATTGCAGTATATAAGATTTAAACTAGGCAATCCTGAGGCTGTTGGCTTAAGCATTGCAAGATGTTGTTTGTTTACAATAAACTAGTTCCATAGCTGTTCTGATGTTTCACAGAAAATGTAAACAAACCCTCTAAATCTCCCTTCTCCTTAATTCTGTAAATCTTGTAGATACCAGCATAAAACTTTTTGTATCTAGTGCCCCCTTCATCAGGATTTTATCCAAGTGGAGGGAGGGGGGGATAAAGTAAAAAACAAACTGCAACAACGTATTATTTTTTCCAATACGTTTTACATATAACAAAAACATACAAAATAAAGTGTTTCAGGAGAAAATATTTTAAAACCTCTAAAAGTAGAGGTTGTGGGAATATTTCCCCCCAATTCTAAAAAGATATAAAGATATACATAAAAGGAAAAGGAAAGGATAAGGAAAGTTGCATATTTATTGTTTACACCATATTTAAATTAGTGGTGAATTTTAGTATTTTTAGACGATGAACTAACAACTTTTAGAAATAAAAATTATAGATTTATTTGTGATGTTAAGAAAAGTAAAAATAAACTTTATGGAGTGTGAAAACCTTGATTTCTCATAAAAATGACGCTTTCTTGTGACGGTTATAAAACTGCGCAATTCTTCTTAAACTAACTAAATTTCGAAACATTTATCAGAATTTCTAGTTTTTTTCTCTCTCTCATATCGAAATTCCGCCTGTGAGTTGCAATACACTTACATAAGTAGTTTTTACATCACATTCCTTCCTAGGTCGTCTGAAGGTAGCTTGACCAGGGGCACAACTTAACTCAGGGATTCTCAAACAATTCAATTCATCTTTCCTTCTTTATATTAGAACCTTTATCCTTCTCCATCCTAGAACCCTCATCCTTCTTCATATTAGAACCTTCATCCTTCTCCATCCTAGAACCCTCATCCTTATCCATCCTATAGAACCCTCATCCTTCTCCATTCTAAAACCTTATCATTCTCCATCCTAGAACCCTCATCCTTCTTCATATTAGAACCTTCATCCTTCTCCATCCTAGAACCCTCATCCTTATCCATCCTATAGAACCCTCATCCTTCTCCATTCTAGAACCTTATTATTCTCCATCCTAGAACCCTCATCATTCCCATCCTAGAACCCTCATCCTTCTCCATTCTAGAACCCTCATCCTTCTCCATCCTAGAACCGTCATCTTTCTTTATCCTAGAATCATCATTCCTCATCCTTAATCATCCCAAGACGGCCAGGTTGCGAAACTGTTTCTCCAAAATTCACAAAAATTCCTGAATTCAGCATTCTCAGGAGAGCAGAGACCTTAAACAGAAGGAACTGATCAGTTACGAAACATATATAACTTGTACTTTGATGTGAAAGAAAATAGAATTAAAAAGTACAGAAAAAGGAGGATAAAAATATAAGAAAATGTTAGAAAAAAAATTATTTCAATTTAATTTTCAAAGCTCCGGAACAATATTGTGTGCAATAAACCTGTGTTTAAAAAGATCAATCTAAAGAAGTTTACCGTGTCGAAAATTCAAAAAATATTTTAATGGAGTCCAATGTTGTATAGATGAAAATGTTGCAAAATGTTTCTAATGGGTTGTTTTAGCAAGATAAAATTCCAATACTCTCTCTCTCTTTTGGCATTTAGAGTTTGTACTTTTCTAAATATTTTGGTCTGTTAAAGATTACAAGTCTAAGAATGCCATACTTCCAGGTTTAAACGTAAATAAGAAAAACAAGAGACTGAGCGTTTTCTCAAATAAAAAGATCGCAATGCCCGATTTACAACGGCAATCTTTACACTTTTGACTGATCATCGAGGCCAAAGAAATCTGTGTGTTTATCTCTCAAAAAGTGGTTGAATTACCGATAAGCGTACAGTGTGAACTCAACTCTTTACATTAAAAATACCAAATATTCAATGTCCAACGAGGTTTTTAAAAATAAGAATGGAGACATTTATTCTCTGCGACTAAAATCTTAATATTTCTTAAATATAAAACAGGTTGCAAATCAATTACTCAACAATTACAAGCTTCCCTGTAAATTGATAATGATAAGTCTGACATCCTTGATAAGTCATTGGTTTAAATGGTACTTTTTTTCATAAATCTATCTTTATTGGCTGTAAGAACTGTCAACTCGCCTCAAAAAAATTTCTCTAATCTTCTAATTTTGCTATTTGAGCGTAAACCATTGATATCAAAATCGTTAACCATTTGGTCATACAGATTCCATAGTTTAAAATCGTAAAGTCTACGAGATTCGGTTGCAAATATATTAAGATTAGAAAATTAGAGTTTCAGGCGAGTAATCAGATCGTTTACAATTTTTTCGGGTGTTTAAATTTTCTTACTTCATGATGAAGATCTTAAAGTTTTGCAAGTTGTTGTGGTATTGCATATTTTGACCTTGCATGATACAAATCTAAATTACAACTTTTAGATTTTTAACAAAAGTGCTACTTTGGATTTAATCGTATCTTTAAACCAAAACTAAATTTTTCGCATTAAGTTGGAGCAAACAAAAAAATTCGAAAATTTTCTGGGTTTTCGTCCCTGCTATAGAATAAGAAGGTACTCTTAAGCTTTTTAAATTTGGTGTTTACGTGAGATCTAAACCATTGGTCTTGGTTTAAATTGAATATTTAATCTGGTTTACATAGCTAAGACAATAAGTATCACAATAAAGAAAAAAGAGTTAAAAAGTTTGATGAAAATGGATAAAAGTATGGATATGAATGAACTGTATTGTGTTGTATTAGCTGTATAATGGGGAAAGTAAACAGATAAATCTGGTTTTATTTACATTTTCTAAACATTCTAGTTTATCTAGATTACACAGCTGTCTGCTAGAGGGGATTCTTTATATATACTTTATATTAAGCTGCAAAATATGTTTTAATGTATATTTATGTCATTAATTTGTAAATCCTCTAAAGTTTGTATCTTTAGTGTAGGGAGTATACTTCTATATATATAAAGTAGTAATCTCTTTTTGAATTTTTGATCATAACTCAGGAACTCCTCGACCGATTTGCCTTAAATTTAATTGGGGAGATGAGTAGAACCACAGGAATGTTCTTACCCTGGTTTAGTATAGTTTGAGGCAAATCAGTCCAAGGGTTTAAAATCTATGATTGGACATACAGAAAACCAGGGAATAATAATTCATGTACATATGTTGATATATATCCTATTAAATATATCTGCAATGTGAATTATTTTATGTCTGTAGTTTGTGTCTTTTCTACAATACGACTTTGCTTAGGTCTTTTTTATTCATGCAATGTAAATTCTCCTTCTTTTAAAGCGTCTGAACAAGTTTCATTATTATAGACTTGTAGACTCCACACGGCTACCATCCCGTGATACTATCAACGCCACTACCACTGAGCGCGATCTCGTAAACTACCACTGTCTCAACTAGGACACAATCCTCAACCTGTTTATAAGAAACAGGGAACGATTACTCTCTTGGAGTAAACTGTACGAACTCTCAATTCTATATCAACTAAAGGTTATAATGCAAGGAAAGTTATTTCAGAGGTGTGTGCATCTTTTGTACTGCAGTGTACTGTCTCTGGGCGGTAATGTAAACACAAGACGGATGTCGAAGCCTGACATGAGATCTATCGTTCACATAAAAAATCAGTGAAATATTCTGGTCATTAGAATCTATTATGTGAATTATCAAAATTATCAAAATTTAATGCTTTAACCTCCTCGGATACTAAACGAACACTGATAGTGATGCATCTATTCTTGTTTATAAATTCCGCCCAGGGAGAACTGGTTTCAATATGTACGCGGATTATACGCAACTGCAATTAACTTTCCTTTTATTATAACCTTGTATCATTTAATGTATTTTAGGTTTATATGTTAAAAGTTAAAATAAATAGGCGTAATTACAATTCCTACGTCGTTATCTATATCACATGATTAAGGCAATCATGTTACGTACTGACGCACAGTTGAAATAGTCGCAATTAAGAATTACGTCGTTAAATATATCACACGATTAAGCTAATCATGTTACATATTCATTTGAAAGATTAATGGGTTTTACGTAGAAGTTTACAAACGTAGATATAATGTACAACGTACTGCAGGTTTACAGAATATCGTGTTAGCCCGATATGTATTACATGTATAGTATATATGCAGTAAACTGAACTAACAANGGGGGGTACTTCAATTATGTCAACAATCTCTTATACGAAAAAATAAATATTAATCCCAAATACAGGATTTACTAGTATTTATACAATAGTGTACTGAACTTACAACTTTGTGTTTTGAATCTTGGGACGAAGCATTGATCTACACGTTTTGCAGATTTATTCTGATAGTCTAATTCCATTTTAATATCCCGTGGTGCCCACACCCTCTGCATAGGACAACTATATTTTAGAGATAAAGCATTTATATTTAAATTTAGAAGTGTCCTTATTGGATATCGAGACCAAGCGTACAGAGTACTGTAATGTATAATATGTATTATGATTCTAAAGAAGGGCAGAGTAAAGGGTATGAACCAGGAACAATATTATAGGTCACTATTCCATCCGTAACAGATAGATAAAGAGATAGATAGACATTACGCAAGTGAAGATAATATGCAAAAATGTGGTACACCAGTACGTTAGTAAAATATAAAATAGGCAATGTGCACTCAGTGCAGTAGGCATGCATTAAAATTAAAGATAAAACCCAATTTTATGTTCAGTACAAGCAAGAATATTCCAGAATAAAAATTCATATGAAATTGTTTATTTATCATGTCATCCAAATGATCCATTTTTTACAATATGTATTAATAATCTCAAATCTACAGTTATTTTCCTAGTCTGGGCATGAAAAAAACACGTCGAAAACTCGATCAAAGTTTTTGTGGGGATTTTTCTCATATTTTTTGCCAATGAAAATAAGAAAATTTGCGATGTTTAGAATATTTTAGTTTATAAAATGCTCTTTACACATCTGAGTCTGAGTGAAAGAGTCCTTATCTAAAAAGTATTTGTAAACAAGGCCTAAAAAGAAGCCCGGGAAGAACATTATTTTGAGGGAAAATTATCCGGAAGAAAACTATTTCTTGCTTCATATGGATAAGCACTAAAGAGGAAAGAATATCAGGAAAATAAAGAAACGACACCCTGGAAGCCTAATCAGAAGCATAAAATAACAATATAAAAATACTTTTTGATTTAGTTGTTGATAAATGCAGAAAACTGATCAGCATTGTGGAACTCTAAATTGTTTTGTTTTTTTCTAACCAGCTTTGCCTAGAATTTAAAATCAAGCAAAGAACACTCTCCTGGTTCTTACGAGTTCCTCAGTCAAAATTTGATGCAAGTTGGTCCAGGGGTTCCTGAATAATGATCGAACATACAAACCAACACCAAAACAGAGATTACTACTTTTCATATATTGAAGATTTTATAACAATTCATTTATTGTATTTGAGCCGGCTAGTTACAGAGTTGCCATGACAAATAGAATGTATTTAACATGTTCCAACCACATGATATTCAAGAGGAATTTTTTCAATTTCTCGAACGACAAAATATACGGATAACTGTTTAGCCTCTGTATGTTTATATAAATGTTCTATGAAGAGTATGGGGGGAATGAATAAAAACATACCATACTGAGTACTGACTTAGTAATTTCATATTTTATATTTTAAATCTTGATATTTATCTTTTTTCATTATTGTCAAAACTATTCACAAAGTTGTGCTGAGTTTAAACCTGTTAGAAGGAGAAAGAGAACATTTACTTTAGATCAGAAATTAATGCCAAGAATTATGTCAAAAAATATATCTTACTTAAACTAAATAAAACTGAGTCACTTAAACAGAATTCCAAGCTTAGAAAATTTATGTTTTTTTACTTTTTTTTAAAACCAGAGTTGGGAACTTTTAAATAGTTCAACTTAATATTTTGGCATTTCGGAATTAATTGATGAAAGATTTACGGTTTAACAGATTTTTTCCAATTATAAGTTCCTCACTGAGAAATGTTTAGGTTACAAAATCCAATCAAAAAGATTAATAAAATTATTAATTTATATATTTACAAATTTATCTTTGTACAACATTTGTATTTAATAATATTTTACAATATTCAGGGTTTCTTCCAGAATGAATCTCCTTGTAGGTGGGGGAGGTAGGATAGAATGAATTATGAAAAATGGATGATGATTGATAAAGAATCTATTTATCGAATGTTTGGAAGAGCGTATCCCAGTCCACCATATAATCCTCAGGGTTAGCTCCGGCAGGAAGATCCATGGTATCGTAGACGTGTGAATCGTACTGAACAATATGATGGTCGTCGCTGGACATCATGTACAGGTGGTCTCCGTCTTGTACAGGGTCCTCATAGTGTCCGTAGTCGTCTACAAAAAAAATATTTGTTAATGTTTGCAACAATTGTTACAATATTTTCTTTTTGAAAACACAATGAAACACCTGAAATTTTTCCTTTCTTCGGTCAAAAAAAAGGAATTTCTAAAATAAATAAAAAATGATTTCTCACCGATATCAATTTCATTCTTCTCCACAGGTTCACAGATGACCCTAGGGCAGCAAGCTGGGTAGGTCAGACTCATATTCTGTACTGTGTAACAAGGAGGGAAAGCCTAAACAGAAAAAATTAATTTGGAAATATTTAAAAATGATAATTAATCCTGAAAAAGGGTATATTCACTAGTATCATAAAATTTGTTCAGGAAAAAATCTCAAGAACTAAAGAGGATTTCAAAACAATATTTGGGTTAACATCTCTAGTCTACTTTTCAATGAATTTATTGAAAACTACAAACATAGTTTGAAAAGTACCTGAGAATATCCGCAGGATTCGTAAGATATATAGAGAGTGTCTCCTCTAAGAATACAGGTCTGCTGACCGCAAGTATCAGGTATAGGCCAGCTACTGCCCAGTGCATGGGGGTTTCCGGTCACATCATCAATACAAGAACCAGGGTAACCTTCATAAACACAAGTTAGATAGAACGAAAAATTTCAAACTTTAAAGTTTATAATTCTGATATTTTAAGCAACAACATAAACAATAAAGTAATTATAAAGAATACTCACTTGGATGAACGCTGGATAGTCCAATGGCAACTGCGGATTCTGTTGTTTTGATGCAACCAATCAGGAACAAGATCAGGAAATACATGATTGGGTTGGATTGAATTGTGTCTTTGATGATTCTAGTCGATTTCCTTGTATTGTAATAAAGACAACTGCAACAAATATTGCGTATCTAAGATGGATATATGTAAGGTTGGGTCTAGTGTACTCCAGGTCCTGTTATCAACTGACGGAATAGAGTTCTCTCCAGCTGTAATATAGGCTTCGAAGGGACCAGGGGAAACCCAAATATCAGGATGCCGCGGAGCTGCTGTCGGAAGGAGGGGGCTAGAGGGAGAGACAGAGTTGGGGCTTTCTAGGAACTTCACGGGATGCCTTTTATTCAGAGATGAATTTAGAGAAAGAATGTTCTTTTTCGTCACTCCTACTATTTGAAACCAAAACCCTACTAATCCAAAAACCTAAAAATACTAAAGCCTTTACATAGGTATACGTATTTTTAGGTAAATTTAAGTAAACATTCTTATGCTCAACTGTTCGGCAAAGAACTTGCGTATATTTACGTACTTTTACGTAGGTTTTCCAGAAACGTATTTTTTACAAATAATTGCGTATACTTTTTGCCAAGTAATTTTTTAAGGTTTTTATTTCACGAATTTTTACGCATTCTTTTGTTTTTTATTTACTTAAAATTTTAATTTTTTAGAGTTTATAAGTTTGATGCAAACCTAAAAATACGTAAATTTTTGTAAATTTCATACCAAGTAATTTTTAAGTTTTTATTATACAGATTTTTTACGTATTTTTCGGTTTTACTTTACTTAAAAAATTATTTATTATAGAGTTTAAAAGTTTGCTGCAAATCTAACAATACGTATTTTATGTAAATTTCCTATAAAATAATTTTCTAAGTTTCTAGGTTTTTATTTTCACGAATTTTTTCGGTTTTTTCTTTGCATTTTCTTAAGTTTCACGAAACCTCAACTGCACAAAAAATTATTTTAAAGTTAAAATTTAAAAATATTTTATGATCTTTATAAGAGAATTGTTATGTATGTAAGAAATTTAATGCAAACATTTTGGTAATTACAATGTTTAAAAATTTCCATCATTTTGGAGTAAATTGATGTTTTCATTAGAATCAGTGTCATTAAATTTTTGATTTTTTTATATAAAGAAGTTCTTAACATTCTTGTAACAGGTATAATGCATGGTAAGTGCATGAAGTATAACAGATTTATAATACGTAATTGTTGGAAATATAATCAAAATGAATATATAACTGTTCTTGTAACAGGTATAATGCATGGTAAGTGTATGAAGTATAACAGATTTATAATACGTAATTGTTGGAAATATAATCAAAATGAATATATAACTGTTGATTTAGATGGATACAGATGAAGGAATGATGATGGTGTGAATTTGTGTAGACAGAATATTGGATTGGATTGTAAATAATTGATATCTATGAATGGATTCAAGAAATTTGTGGAATTTGTTGTATAGATATGAAGGAACAATGTGCATGCAAAATTATAGTAAAATTCTTAACATTTTGGTTTAAGAAATGAAATATGTCTTAAAAATACATATTTTTACGTATAGGAAATACCTAACAATTGGAATTTTTAGTTTTTTTCATGCGCATTTTTACGTTTGTCATAAAGGTATTTTTACCAAGGAAATGGTTACGAAAATACGTATTTCATACGCATCGCGTTACGTATTCCAAACCTAAAAATACGTATACATACGAATGTCATACGTATTTATAGGTTTTTCGGTTAGTAGGGAAGTTAATTTTACTCATTTTTACTTTCACATTGACAGGATTCCTTTTCAAAATAAACACGGAAACTAAATAGAGGATAATATCATGATATCATAATTAACGTATTTTTTGTTCTTAGTTCATATGCAAATGTACGCACAGATTTTAGAAATTCCAATGCGCACGAGAGGGTGCAGTTTTAACTAGTTCAATATTAAGTGGGTTCAGTTTGAACTAGTTTAGAATATTACAGTTAAATAGATAAATAAAAGGCTACATTTATAATATTTATTTATAGATAGATATAAATATTCTGAACCATTCATAAAAGTATCTCTTTAATTCCTCATCAAGTCCATTCGCAGGATTATAAGGGGGGAGTAAATTTCACCTCCCCCCCCCCCGTACTGGAGTTTGAGGAGGTTACCCCAAAATTAAATCAATTTACAGAGAAAGATTGAAAATCAACCTATTACTTCATTTTAGAGAGCTCTCAGGAGAAAAAAAGGATGAAACATAAACAATAAAACAGATTAAAATAATATTCAATAATTATTTAAAGATGATATTGTGTAATATTTTTACAATTTTATAATATAACTAATTATCAAGAAATAAATGAAAATAAAATAACAAACACCAGAAATGAAAGGAAGAACATTTTTGTTTTTGTCTAAAAACAAAAGTAATACGCAGCTCTTGTTAAATAAATAAAACTTGTAAACTTTAAAACAAAGAATAAATAATTGTTAATACGTGTTGAAAAAACAATATTTTTTTTAATGAAAAAGTTTTTTTATGCCCTGTTCAAGTCGGTATGATGCAAGACTATGACACATTGATGATGACAAGGGAAAAAATATAATTTCTCATAAACTTCATTTTATGTTGAGTTAGATCATAGATTTTACGATAAATACAATTCATAGTAATTTTTTATAAAAAAAGTTAGTTTTCAAAACAATGAGTCAGCTATTTCTTATTATCTATCAGTAAGGACACACGAATGATGCGGGAATTTTTAATGGATTTAAATCGATTCAAAACCCATTCTCTTCTCGTGGGTGATTAAAGGGAGTGATCTGAGAATGTAGTATTGTTAAGAAAATTTTTCTTTAAAACTTTTGAGATGTTTTTACGCTGCATATTTTTTCAGCGAGTGCGCAAATTCAATTTTTTAACCCCTCATAGAGTGTTTATTTTGAAGAGATGGTTTTGAGAATTGGTTTTGTTAAAAATTATTCAATAACGACGACGAAAATTGTAACAAAAAGTCTAATTTGATGTTTAAGAACATATTTCTCAATAAAAATTTGACAGGAATTCAATTTTTTCTTTTACATCATTATATTGAATTTCTTATTCTTTACGAATTTGTTCGCAGATTTCTACAAATTCTTCAAATGTCGTCTTTTCAATAAAAATTCCTGAAAATCTACAGAAAATATTCATGTACAATGATAGATTACAGAAACTAATAACTGAATAGCTTACTTATTTTCGATAATAAGAGTTAATTTTTATTTTCTCAACCTTTTCCTAAACAACTTATTAGTTTACTGTAGAATTTTGTTACATTTTTTGTCGTCGTTATTGAATAATTTTTAAAAAACCGATTATTAAAACGTAACCACCCAAACGGATGATTTTGAACGTCGAATTTGCGATCAAAATAAGTAATTATACATCATTAAATCGTTTTATGTGTCTCAAATTAATCCTAAAAATTTCTCCACAGTACTACAGTCTCAGTTCAACTACCATGCCGGTCGCTCCCATCAACCAAGCTCTGATTGGTTAAAATTTCAGGAAACTTGAGCAATAACAGACTTAAAAGTCTCTAGATTATGGTTTTAAATCAGGCACGCAACTAGGGGGGGGGGGGCCGGCCCAACTAGACTGATTATGGGGGGACAAGAATTCCTTAACATGTGTCCACATAGTTCCAAATAAAACTAATTTTTTCTAGAATTTTAAGAAAAAAATAGGCCCCCACGATATTTTTTCTCCACTCATTTATGTCCCCAACTCTTAAAGCAAACTCAAATTCCCCCCCCCCCCCCTTTAACATTTTTCAATATAAGTGATTTATTTCTTTAGAAAATACCCCCAAATTGGATTTTTTGAGTTATACTCACACATTCTTTTTCAAATTGCCCCACCAGTCTTAAATTTGCCCCCGTTTTTAGAATGCCAACAAATATTTATAATTTGCATCTAAAAATTTATTTCTATCCCCATTTGTTTTATAAATACACCCAATTTTAAGGTAATTATTCCAGAATTAAGAAGTTTTGCGCCCAACAAAAAAATAACTCTTTGATTAAAAAGCTCCTTCATGCACTTTGAAAATTCCCCCCCATATTCATTCTTTTCCTTTACCCACCCCTTTTCTCTTATTTCTTAGACATGCGCGCAACTAGGGGCGGCATAAGCTCAGATTCTTTCTATTTGTCCCCTTTCTTTAAAAAATGCCTTCAAATTTGGATTTTTAAATTACACTTTCACTTTCTTATTCAAATTGCCTCACCAGACGTAAATTTGCCCCTTCATTCAACATTTTTAACCCTTGTCTTTTTTTAGAATGCAACCAAATATTTTTAATTTGCACCTAAATTAAATTTTCTTATCCCCAAATACAACCAACTTTAAAATTTACAGCCCTATCTCAGAAAATGTCCCTTATTCTATTTAGATATTGCTCAAAAAATTAAGAAGTTTTACTCCCACAAAAAAATAACCCTTAGTTTATAAAAATGCCCCTTTTATATTTTTAAATAAAAAAGTTGACCCCAAAATGAAGATATAGGATTTCCTATACACAAATTTGACTAAACTAAAAAAGCCCCCCCAAAAATAAATTTTGCCCCAAAAACAAACAACTAGACAAATTGCCCTCCAAAAAAAATTTGCTCCTGAAATATAGTTTAAAATTTGCCCCAAACTGAAAAGAATGCCCCCCGAAATATAAAAATTTACCCCCAAAGTATCCTGAATTGGTAAGGTAGTTTTTTCATGGTTGAGTTTAATACACATTTTTCTGTCCCCCCTAGAAATGTTTAGGGGGGCCAAAAAAAATTTTCTCGCTACGCGCAAACTATTTGCCCTTAGCCCCCTTGCTAAATGTCTAGTTTTAAATCTCTAATAATTTCGACATCTTTAAAAAACTTGTAAGTAAGGAAGAATGCGAATAAACAGTAAAGAAAGCATTCTTTCAGATTTCTTGCCAAAATATTGCAAGTTACGAATTTGCGGTTTAATTTCGCGTAAAAATTTCTTCTCTGAATCTCTCGTCGAGATATTTTATAATACTTTCTGTTGGTGGGGGGTAAAGTTTATAAGTTGGAGGGTTGGCGAGGGATAAAGTTTATATGCTGGAGGGTTGGCGGGATAAAATGTTTATATGTTGGAGGGTTGGCAGGGGATAAAGTTCATATCCTGGAGGGTTGGCAGGGGATAAAGTTTATATGCTGGAGGGTTGGCGGGATATAAAGTTTATATGCTGGAGGATTGGCGGGATATAAAGTTTATATGTTGTAGGGTTAGCGGGATATAAAGTTTATATGTTGTAGGGTTGGCGAGATATAAAGTTTATATGTTGTAGGGTTGGCGGGGGATAAAGTTTATATGTTGCAGGGTTGGCGGGGGATAAAGTTTATATGTTGTAGGGTTGGCGGGGGATAAAGTTTGATATTGAAGGGTACACAAACTTTCAATTAGGAAAGAAAATATGACAAACATAATTTTTTAATTAACCGATTAAACAAAATTCTATGTTTTTTAAAGAAAATTGTTAAAAGTTCTATGTAGATACATTGTGCAACCATTAAAATCAAATCTAGATGAATTTCACTTGAAAAATATGATTCATAAAAAGAATCATTTCATACAATACAAAGAAGAGAAGATATGATTCATCTCCAGAAAACTATCTAAATGAGTAAAATTTTAAAACGATGAACAGAAGAGAGATTCAAAATCCAGTATTATATTTTTGGGGGATTGTGTTGAAATATATTCACTTTCTTAAACAAAGCTAATTTCTTTATTCTAAATCAATTGTTTTATGATAGTTTTGAACAGTTCGGGCTAAATGCCTAAAACACACGAAATTGAACAGAAAACGAACATTATATAAATCTAGTTAATTTTGTTATATTTTTCGTTTTGTGGCTGAGATGTATCAACCTACAGACTAGGTCAGGATATGACGTTTACGACGAAAATTTATCGGACTAAAACAAATCCTGCGTTTAAAAAGTGGAATATGTCCAGCCCTGGAGTCTTTAACTAGAATATTCCTTGAATAAAATATTTTTCTCTCCACCCTCCTCCTAAATGAATGCATTAAGTTTAACGGACTAAATATAATGGTTTCTTTGGTTTCTATTGAGCTGTAAAACATTGGATTATTTCACCCTCCCCCCCCTTTCCTCCTTCTATCCTCTGTATCCTCCTTCTATCCTCTGTATCCTCCTTCTATCCTCTGTATCCTCCTTCTATCCTCTGTATCCTCCTTCTATAGCTAGAACCCTGCATGTTGCAATTATAAAATGTGTATGCCTATGGCTACAAAAAAAGAATATTTGAGTTGGTTAGGTAGACCCAAAGGTCAAGGGGTTGCGACACTTCAAAGTCGAGGCTGTTTAAAAATTTAAGAACAGAATTCAGAGTTATATAGATATCAGTTATGTATCCTTTCTTAATCCTTATATCTATACCCCTGTATCCTCCTTCTATCCCCTGTATCCTCCTTCTAGCCTCTGTATCCTCCTTCTAGCCTCTGTATCTTCCCTCTATTCCCTGTATCCTCCTTCTATTCTCTGTATCCTCCTTCTAGCCCCTAAATCCTCCGTCTATCCTTTGAATACCCTGTATCTCTGTATTCCCTGTATCTCTTTATTCTCTGCATTCCTTGTATTCCCTCTGTATTCTCTGTATCTCTGTTTCCCCTGTATTCCTCCTGCCCCTAGAATTCTTCTTAGTTTAAACTGAGCCTTAAACCCAACCCCTTAAGATAAGGGCGATGAACGACCTAGGAAAATATTTCAAGAATTTGGAATCGTTTGATAATTTTTATACCCATATGTTCATCTATCTATCTATCCATCTATCGGACGCATGTTGATCAATCTATCTATTCCTTGAACTACGGATCTAGATCTAACTAGTGCCTGGTACTTGGAAGTTCCCGTTCTCCGCAGTATGTATGTATATATATATTGTATATGTGGTATATATAGTATATACAATACAATACATAGAAAAGTTATCGGTTTCTTGTCGCCACACTAGGTCTGTTCAAAGTCTAAACCATGTCAAAATTTCAGAACATATTCTATAATGCTTAGCTTATGCAGGAGAATGAGCAAGATCATATACAGGGTAGGGGTAGTATCCCCCTAGACGTGTGTTAAAATTTTAATCTATTAATTTTAAACTGAAGAATGTAAAAACAAAATTAAAGGAGTTGAGTCTTTGTCACAAATTCAAATTTTCTAATATCTATTCTTTGCTACTTGAATGTGTAACCCTTAGATATTTCAAACTTAGAATTTTAATCTAACGGAATTCATAGTTTGAATCATCTAAGGTCTTCGACAATGGTTTACAAAGATATAGGAATAGAAAATTAGAGTTTGTTGCAAAGTCTCAATTCCTTTCGTTTTTAATTCAATTTTTTACTTTAACTCAAGTTTATCTTCACCGTAATCCTTTAATCTAGGTATATCTTACCTAAACCCTAGAAAATAACTAAATGTTTCTTTCTTTTGGCTGAATCTCTTCCCCTCAGGGTGAACTAGAGGTCCTGGTTAAAAGTTTAGCAAGTTTAGAACCCATTTAATGTAAATTTTTTGTATTATTTTATACTTTTTATTGGCTATGCATTTTAAATATTTTGAGTTTTTTATGCTATATTGACAGATTTTAAATGACACATCAAAATATGAGTGACAGGATGCACTTTGTTCTAGTTAGTTTAGTAATTTTCTGCATTAAACGTTTTTTGTGATTATATTTTTTTTATCGGGAAATATCACGTTCATTCCACTTTGTTTGATGGATTTCGTTCGACATAAGTGGTAACAGAAAACAGTGAAATTATTGTCTTATTCTTTTTTATTTCTATTGTGAAATGTCACAGAGAATTTTGCAGTGACATTAACATTTTTAGAAATATGATATTACAAGCTCAACTTGGAAATTAAACTTTCTGTTAAAAAGTTAGTCCACTAAACTAAACTTTACACCAATCCAAATTTGAGGCAAATCGGTCGAGGGGTTTCTGATCAGACAACATGCAGATAAATGGAGACATTGTAGGGACAGTTCAAAGACAAAAATAAACAAACTGTCTTCTAGTCCGGAAGTTCAGTCTACCAAACCAAATATATTTGTATACATGGGTTTTAAATCTTATATAAATATATTTGGTTTGGTAGACTGAACTTTCAGACTAGAAGACAACATTTGCTGTCCTCCACAGTGGTCCCCCCGGCATCGACGTGATGAACTTGTTGAAGCAGTCGATCTAGAACAATTCTTCGTTGGTTCTGATGAACTAGGAGGGAAGGAGAAAGCTGTGGAGAGAATCTAACTCGCTTCTTTATCTCCTTAACTTTCTGGAGAGGTATAGGAGAGATCGGAGTCAACGGAGATGGAGCTAAAGGAAGTCTTCCATGTCTGGGTGGCTCTTGAGAAGTTACGGACTGATCAGAGAAAATGATTTAAGCCTATCCACAGACACAGAGTCAGACTTGGAACCCATCTTAGTCCTCTGTCCAGGGGAGAAAGCGGAGATTCTCTGATAAAAACATGCGAACAGGAGGATAAACTGGATGGTATCTGATCTGGTTTCAGGGTTGGAACTGCAGAGTGATGAGGGAGAACTGTAAAATTATTCTCAAGAACTGACTGAATCCTTCTGTGGTGCTGTGATGAGGGAAGCTCCGAACCATCTAAACTCTCCGGGTAAAACCAAGGTAGTACCAAAAAGAGCTTCAGAGGCAGAGACAGCAGAATCCTCTCTGGGAACACTCTAAAGCCAAGTAATACCAGAGGTAGATGGTCTATTCCAGACAACCAAGCTCTCAGGGACACCTTGAGACGATGATGAAACCTTTCTACAAGTCCGTTGGATTGAGGACGGAAGGATGTGGTCGGCGAATGCATGATTCCAAGAACCATGCAGAGAGAAGTCCAAATGGAGCTTGTGAATTGTGCTCCATGCTCTGAGGTGATTACTGCTGAAACTCCAAAGGTTGGGATCCAGGAACAGAGTAAAACATTGGCACATTCTTCTGCTGTTGTAGACTGGAGGGAAATTGTTTCTGGCCATCTGCTTGTCCTCTCAATAATGGTAAAAGGAAGGTATACCCGCAGGATTGAGGAGGAGGTCCGACCACATCTACATTAATATGTGAAAATCTTTAACCAGGAACAGGAATTTGTTGCAGAAGATATGGGTTTGAACCTTTCTCCGCTGGCAACTGAGACAGGACTGAGACCATAAGTTGTAATCCATGGGGAGACCTTGACAAAACTTCTTGAAATGTGTCTTCTAGAGGTACTTTTACCAGGATGAGAAATGTTGTGAATTGCCTCAAAAACAGACCTTCTCATCTTCTCTGGAACCAGGAAGTGGAGGACACCTGTGAACGTGTCAAAGAGGAGATTGGAGCCGGAGAAAGGAAGGGAGACTACAGACAAGGCGGATGAATGGCGTAGAAACTCAACCTTGGGGCATGACTGTTACACCTGGAACTGCTAGCAGAGGAGACAGATGGAGTGTAGAAACCAGTGTTGTTGGAGTTGTAGAGGGCGGATGCTGTTGAACAGTGTAGGGTTCTAGACGGGACAGGTTGTCAGCTAGCTATAACATTCTCTGAACCTGGGAGATGGTGGATCTTGCAATTGAACTTGGACAGGAAAGACAACCTTTTCTGCTGCATGGCAGACCAGGGGGGAGATGTTTTAAACAGTGCAAATGTTAGAGGTTTGTGGTCAGTGAACAATACAAACTGTTACCTTCTAACATGAAACGGAAATAGTGGAGTAAACTGCGAAAAACTCACGGTCAAAGGTGGAGTATCTGGTTTCCGGGCAGATAACTTCTTGGAGTAGAACACCAGAGGAGCCCAGGAGCCGTCTACTTCTTGTTGCAAGACTGCTCCAACATGAGAACCAGAGGCATCTACAGACAAAGATATCCGGGCAGAGGCATCATCAGGGTGAACATCAGTGTTGGAACATTTGCCAGGACTGATTTGGCGGCTGCAAAGGATAGGTTCATCTCCAGGTTCCAGATCAGGGTCAAAGGTTTACACCTGAGAGCTTCTGTTAGAGGATGCAGGAGGCCGGATGCACCCTTGATAAACCTCCTGAAGAAATTAAGAACTCCCGGGAAACGCTGTAGTCCTTTCTTGTCTGAAGGGCAGGGAAAGGTGGAGATGATCTCTGTGTGTTTGACAAGTGGAAAACAACCTGATCCTGATACTCTCATACTTCGAGGTAGTCAACTGTAGGAGCTGCAAAAATGCACTTATCAGGGTTGATACTGAGGAGGAGATCAAGGACGCTTCGAACATGTTCAAGATGAGAAACAAGATCAGGGCTGGATATAAGGACATCATCACCATATAAAAAACAGTATGGAAGGCCCTGGAAAATCTGATCCATCTATCCTTAGAAGGTACATCCACAAACCTTAGGCCGAGAAGAGGATGTTGATGGACTGCTGGTTCTAGCAAGACTAGAGGAGGATCTTGTTCTGGGGTTGAGAGACAAAATGAAATATCCTCAAAATCCTGAGAAGGTAGAGATCGATTAAGTCAGGAAATGAGACTGAATGTCCACAGGAAGGCAATCCATGAAAAGTCCTAGGAAGAGGAAACCGGGCTTCTCATCTTCAGGGAGGAGGACTAACATCTTATCCATCAGCTCCAACAGTCTCTGATCTGTTAGAACTGTAATACTCTAGAGTGCTTGGTACCTCTGAAAATTTCTCAGGGTATACATCTGAACAAAGCGGGATCTCAGGGCAATGTTGTTGACCTTTAAAAAAGGTCAGAAAATATACAAATAAAGAAATCAGAAAAACCCAAATATTCTATAACATTTATTTAAGAAAAATAATATTGTTTTGAAATATTTGCACAAATGGCGAAGTTAAAATTGGTTGATTGAAATTGAACAAAGGATTATAAATTGACGAACATCAGTAGCAACTTCATATTGGTAGTGTATAACTTCTTAAGCATCGTCTGTTGGTAGCTATAGGTATCTGCATCATCACTATGAAGGAGCCAGGATTGCTCCCTGAGACGGAGTTGTTATCATCTCCAGTGTTCTTCGCTGACTAAGTACCGGGAGGTGTAGAGAGGCAGGGGAAGCCGGGAAAACGAGGGTGACATGTGGAGTACTGCATGTAGGAAACGGATTCATGGGTTTATAGACAGTACGGCTGCATATATATACAACACAGAATGTCGTCTTCCTTTTATTTCGAATTTGGGTTAACAAATGTATGGTTTAAGGTTCTGCTGGAGGATTACAAACTAGATCTATAAGGCAGATGGCAACATCCTGGGGCAGGGTTGCAACACAGTGATGGATCTTGGTGAGGGAGGTTGTCACTCGTTTAATTGCAAACTGGGACTCGGCCTGTTGGAACCAGGCCTCGGGAGAATACGTCCAGAAGGTGGGTAACTAGATGGAGACAGCTGTCAGAGAAACCTGACAATCAGGGTGATTTGCCTTGTGTGGGTTCAACATTGCTAAAGTTGCTGAAAAAGAACACATGTTTCAGATTGCCGGAAATCCTACTATGGTATATGGGTATGAAGAGAGCAGTGACCCGGTTAAAACCAATTTCAGATACTTCAATGAGAGACTAACTTTTCTTACAATGTAGCAATATTTCAAAGACCAAAACAAGTGAACTGTATATATCGAATCTTATTTACAACATGGGTTTAAAATCTTATGTAAATATATTTGGTTTGGTAGGCTGAACTTCCGGACTGGAATACAAAGTTTGCTGTCCTCCACAATATCTACTTTATATGGGGTACTTTTTTGGTTAAAATACTCAAATACACTGTAAAAATATTTGATTTTTAAAAATATGAAATCATTATCCATCCATATCAACATATCCATATCAAAAAATCGATTACTGAACGAGTTTTGATTCTTTCATTTTTTTCTATAATTATTCCAGTTGCTTCTAATTTGCTACTATATAAACTGCAAAAAGGATTCGACCTTTTCGATGAAATAATTTCTACCTTCCTTTATTAATGTTTAGAGATATAAAAATAATTGTTACATAGATATTTTGTGTACGCATTACGCATATTATGTTGAACATCCCTACTTAAACGACCTAGGAAACTATGCCTGGAATTCAGACGATAGGCGACACAGATACGCGTAGATAGGTAGATAGATACATAAATAGACTTTTATATAAACAAACTCTAAAGATTGACATAGAGATAGAATACATGCGTAATAGGGGCAGGTTATATTAAACCCCTACATCTTCATCTATTCATCTATTAGTTCATAAAAAGGGTACAGGGGTATATTAGACCCCTATACCATCATATATTCATCTATTAATTTATTTATAGGTACAAGGGGGTATGTTAGAGTATATAAGATCCCTACACCTTCAATATTCATCTATTAGTTCATGTACAGGGTACAGGGGGGTACATTAGACCCCTTTACCTTCATAAATTCATCTGTTAGTTCATGCAAAGGAAGAATAGGAAACAGGTGGAATATTAGAGGTGGTGGGTCATTTCCCCAACACTAACTTCTCCAGTCACTAATTTCCCCAACAACAATAAAATAAATAAACATTTTTTACAAACTTTACAGACTTTACAAAATCGCACATAACCGAATTCTCAATATCTGGCCAAGCATTATCTCTCACATTGTTTTGAGTTAAAACAATTTCTGGGCCTAGCGCTGTGGCTAAGATGGGCTGTAGGGCCGAGCACTGCGGTCTCTTAAATTTTGAATAATATGCCGTTGCTCACATTAATTAGAAAGGTTAGGTTAAGACAATTTCTTGGCCGAGCGCTGCGGCTAGAGTGGACTAGGGGGCCGAGCGCTGCGCCTTCTTAAATGTTGAACAATGTGCCGTCTCTCACATTATTAAGGGTTGATGGGGTTAAGACTACTTCTGTGTCTAGAACAGGGTATTACAGTTTCAAAATTTAAAGAAAATTTCAAAATAAGAAGCGTGAAATAATCAGCTAAAATCAACATTTAACATATAAGAGGCCGCAGCGCTCGGCCAGAAATTGTCTTAACCTAATTATTTTTTTTAAAAGTTCCTAATTTTTGATCTTCAAATTGCGCATTTGTTCATTGGAATTATGTTAAAAACGAAAATATTTAATATTTTACTGCATTGGGAAATTGTTGTTGGTGAGATTGCTGTTTTTACTGCATGGGGAATTGTTGTGTAGGACGTTGCTGTTGGAGAAATTAGTGATTGGGTAAATTGCTGTTGGGGAAATAACATAATACCAAATTAAATTTATACATATAGGGATATTTTAGACTAAAACTCGACATACTTTAAATATATAAGTTGTGAACTAAATTGTATTTATCTCATAGATAAATAAATATAAATGATTTATCTTAAATCACAATCCGAAAGTTCACTCTGATGCTCTACGATCCTAAGGGTTTCCAAATAAGTAACCTAAAGGTTTCATTTATCTCTCTCTCACTACCAAGAGTTATTTATCAAATTTTTCTGATTTTAATAAAAGAATATTATTCTATACTGTTACATCATCAATCATAATGTTGACAATATAGACGTAAATAGAAATAAAACCCCAATTTAAAGTTGATGGTTGATGGAGTCCATCTGGTAGTCTGAAGAAGAATAAGGTCCCAGATCTGAACATCCAAACCAAATAAACATCTTCGCCCCAAGACCTCCAACAGTAATGAAAAAAAACAATCAAAGAATCATACTAAGCAAACATTTAACACCTAGTTCAGGAAGATGGCATCAGTGATGCAGAAAATAAAGCAGGCCTAACAACTATTCATACAAAGTATGTTGCTGAAACTATCCTTAACCAACAAAACAACAAGGTCTCAGATAGTCCCCCTCCTAACATCCAGATACAGGGTGTCCCACGAAACATGACAGTATGCAAGAGGCCTTGAATGTCGTCTTGATTTTTGATATAATTTGCTGCGTTTATTTGTCAACCTAATTTTAGAAGTAAATTTCTAGAGATAATAATCACAAAATTCCCCTAGTCCAGCTATTTCCAAAATGTGGTCTGCATTTTTTGTGCTTTCAATATTGCCCGTGATATGAACAATTTCGTTTAGATTTCGACAATTTTGCTTTTATTTAACAAAATTGAAATCTGAACCAAACTCGTAATATTGAAAGCACAAAAAAAGCAGACCACTTTTTGGAAATGCCAGGGCTAGGAGAATTATGTGATAATTGTTTCAAGAATCATACATGTTAAAGTAGATAGAAGACCAAATGTCACAAATAAATTCAAATATCAAAGACGACTTTCAAGTCGTCTTGCTGTTGTCATGTTTCGTGGGACACCCTGTATCAGAATCCTTACCAAAAAAAAAACAGGAGTAATCCTATCTTAACTTCGCAACTACAGCACATACTTGAACTCTAATACGTCAAGATTAGATGAACAAATTCAAAAAGAATGCCCAGATTACAAAGAAAGTCCACATGATACCCAAACCCTCTTTAGAACTGTACAGAAAACTGACAATTTTAACTATCTTTAGCCTTTGGACGCAACCAAGAGAAGCTGCTCTTCATCTTGGTTTAGAAGTGGGAGAAATAACAGAAGAAGAAGTGACCTCACCTAATTTCTGGGCTTCAACAACGACTGTTAAACTCAAGCTCGGACTTAAAAATCAAGAACTGGTAAAACTATTTAGTACTTCACAGCATCAAATACTGAAAAGATTGCTTAAATATCGACCTCCGTTTTATAGGATCACTGTATATTGCACAATGAACAGGCCATGCCTTAACATATTACAGATGTTAATGGAACTTAGTTAATAAATACAAAATTTCATAAGTTAAAAAAAATAAACTTTCATCATGGTTAATATTTACTAAACATCAGTTTATAAATACATAGATTTCATTACAGGGTACAAGAGTACAGAGCATTCATGTAAACTGTACAGTGTATACTGTACATGCATGGATATTTACAATTATATATATTTATGTTTGTATAAAACTAAGAGTAAATTTTGTAACAATTAATCAAATTAAAGTTAAAACAAATACATAGGAACAGTAAAATATTCTTGGTAAGCAATAGCAGATCTTATTTTAAATAGAAAGCCTTATTACAATATCTCAACAAGGCAGCATACAACCAATATATTTTAACGACTGTCATTTCATGTTTTAAATGTTTAATGTCCGAATTTAATGAATTTAAGCCCCAAAAACCGGTCTCAATTGAGCGCCGGCTTAAATCTTAAAAAATTGAATAGAATTTTAAGTGGAACCAACCATATTTGAGCCGCGACTCAAATTCTTTAAATCGGTCTCAGGTTTAAAAACCATATTCAATATCGGGCAGTTTTACAAAAAAATAGGCTGTGAAAAAAATCTGTTTTCATTTTTTACATCATCGAGTATTTTACAGTTGTCAGAGATTCTTGGAATTTACATTAACATGTATCATTAATATTATCATAAAGATCAGATTTAGACTCAAACACCATTACATCTATTTTATCTATTTCTTTGTCTAAACATCTGTTTTTACAATCAAATAACTATATTTATATATATACAGATTAGCATTTTTAGCAAATGTTAGAAATTTTGTGTTATGATTCTCGGGGTCAAGAATTTACTTCTTCTTCGATGTCCCGTGTTGGGTTTACCCTGCAGGTAATTAATTACATAAATATAAATTTTATCCAACTCAATGTACTAAAAGTACAGAATCTATGAGTTTAGTTTCCAAATCTACGAATTTAGTTTCAAAATTTATGTATTGAGATTCCACATATTTAAGATTTGGATTCCAGATCTAAGAATTAAGTTTCCAATCTTTGAATTTTGATATCGTATTTGTGAATTTAGTTTCAAGATGTTCTTTTAACGTATTATCAGATACTTTCATTTTTGGAGTAGGACAACGATAATAATAATAATAGACCGTCAACCATCGTTAATAAAAGCAGGAAACTAATCTCCAGATTATTAAGTTAAATTGTTGATATTCATTGCTGATTTTGCACTTTACTTGCATACTTAAGTAAAAGTCTATTAATGCTATTAAATACTGCAAAGGTTTAATATCATTGTAAAATATTTAAAAGTTTTCGTTAAATTAACTATAAAATCATTCAGATCAATTACAAAAAGAAATCTATGGACAAGTTATTATACAATTTTAGTTAAATCAACTTAGCGTTACAAAACTGATTTCAAATAAATGTTCTTATTTACAACCAAATCAATTTTCCTGAATAAGTTCTGCAATGGAAGCAATGGACATTTGTTCTTCAGGTTTACCGCCATGTTTTCTTTTTATGTGCTCATTCAAATTACACTTGTATGACCCAACATATTCACATTGGGGACATGAGTAAATTTTTGTCGACTTGATGCCTTCGTGCTGGCTTTTTATGTGCGAGCTGAGGTTGCTCTTGTATGAGCTGACATATTGGCACTTGTCACATGGAAATATTTTGTCAGATTTAATGCCTTCATGTCTAGCTTTTACGTGAGCTTTCAAGTTACTTTTGTATGTTGCTACGTAGTTACAAATCTCACAAGGGAAGAGTTTAGTAGATTTGATTCCCTCATGTTGAGTTTTTACATGAGAATTTAAATTGCATTTGTAGGTTCCAACATAGTCACAGTGAGGACAAGGAAACTGTTTGTTTGGTTTTATACCCTCGTGTTTGGTTCGTATGTGTGCGTTCAGGTTACCCAAGTGTGTTCCAACATAATCACACTGATTGCACGGGTATATCTTCTCCTCTCGAGATTCATTCAAATGTACACTTTTCCTGTGAGCTATCAGACTTGTCTTTTGTAGAGTTACAAACTCACAATGTGCACATTTAAATTGTTTTCCTTCATGTGCAGTTTGTTTGTGCTCTTTTATACAGAATGAATATGGTGCTGTAAACTCACATTGATCACATGAGAAGAGCGTGTTGGGTATGAAACCTTCATGCATCTTCATCATGTGTCGCTTTAGATTTCGTTTTCCAAACGTGACAAAAGTGCATAGATTACAGGGATGCTTGATTTTCACATGCTGGGTAAGCCGATGCTCTCTGTTTCAAACCAATTTTAAAATCAACTCGTTAAATATGCAATTGCAAGGGTATTTAAGATATTTAAAAGAAAGTTTATTAAATATTTAAGGGTATGGACTAAATTTTAAGAAAAAATGATTAATTCGGTTTCAATTTATGGTGAACATGAAATTACGGATATAAGATGCGGAAAGGTCTTGTAAATAAGGGTTGAAGGGACATTTCATTTATAGGATCGAACTTCATAAATGGTGAAAAAAGTTTACATTACAGAGACGGAGAGGAAGTTTTTTAGTCATTTATAGAAAACAGTCAAATATATCATAAAAACCATAAGAAATATGAAAAAGTAATGAGCATGGAAAATTAATGGCACAACAAAAAAGTTTAGCAGGCTTGTGAAAAAGTGAAAATTACGTTAATTAAAATACATTTAAAAAATGTTTTATCATTGAAATATACTGTCCATGAGATGTCAGATCTTTGAAGAGCGAAACATTAAGAAATAGTTCTATAAAGTCCCATTTAAAAAATGTATTTAATCCTGCCATACTGATGGCTGTAATAATAATTGTTTGCCTGAGAACGGTAACACTGGAAGCTAGGAAACTGCATTCTTCACACATATGCTTGATCTTCTCATGCACACTAGGGAATAATACATTCAACCAATTTTAGCCTCAAGTGAGGGTGGGTGGTGATTAACTGAAAAGTCAAATTCCGTTTTGCAACGTTTTTATGTGGATATGGGATTTTAAAACCAAAATTCAAAGCCAGATTATATTTCTTAAATGAATGTTTTACCTAAGTCTGTGTTTCTTCAACGCTGAAACTTCTGATGTTGCAAACTCGCATTGTTCACACGGATATTTAGGATTATGCTCAGCTCTCCTGTGCAGATATAGATTTCGTTTCTCAGGAAACATTTGGTCACATTCTCCACACTTGAAGGAAACCTTGCTCCCAACTCTAATCCCTAAAATTAGAAATACTAAATTTGATTATATGAAAGAAAAGTTGGATCAAGAAGATAAAGAACGTAGGTTAGTTTCCAGGAGAATTGAACAGAAAATAATAATAAATGAACCACTTGCATATTTTTGAGGGTTCGAGACTAAACAAAGATTATCAGGATCATAATAATAAATCTAACCTCTCTTGATAGGTTCTCCAGGTAGGTTTGATTCCTGCTTGAGTTCAGTTTCATCCTTGCAAGATGAATCTTCTTTTCCATCCTTCTCATCAGTTGGTTGATTGGATTCATCATTGTGATCTAATTTATACTGGCTTAATTTATCATTGTGATCTAGTTTATACTGGATTAATATATCATTGTGATCTAGTTTATACTGGTTTAATACATCATTGTGGTCTAGTTTATACTGGTTTAATACATCATTGTGGTCTAATTTATACTGGAGGTTTAATACATCATTGTGGTCTAATTTATACTGGATTAATATATCATTGTGATCTAGTTTATACTGGTTTAATACATCATTGTGGTCTAGTTTACACTGGCTTAATTCGTCATTTTGATCTAGTTTTTACTGAATTAATTCATCATCATTATCTATGAATTAAATAAATGATTGATTTCTGATATATATTACCTGGATCAGTTTCTGGTTTAATATAATTAAACTCAGGTTCTATACACATCATCTCCCCTAACCCCTCCTCACTAGACATATCACTATCCTCATCAACAAATTCATCTTCGTACTAAACCCAGGACAAATAGTAGAGTTGGTTTACCAGAGATCGAATCTAATATATTTTAAATCCGTGCATAATGTTCTCAGTTCTCCCAGCTTTAATTCAAAATTTAATGTTCAGTCGATATGACTAAACTCTATCTTTCATAAGTTTAAGCCTCAGGACGGAGATCAAACAGATTATTACCCAAGAATTCAATATTTTCAAAAGATTATCTGAATGGTGAATGTTAGTTAATTATTTTTTTTTGTGGGGGGGTGGGATTTATAATAACTCTCAAGATAAAGTTTATTTTTATTTTTATTAAATATATCTACTATTCTACTATTTATCCCTGTTGTGGCTGCGGCTGTGTTGGAAGTTGCTGTGTAGGTTGTGATGGCTGAGTAGCCTGCTGCAGTTGTGGTTGAGATGCCTGCTGTGGCTGTTGCTGTGGTTCACGTGACTGCTGATGATGTTGATGAATCTGTGCCTGCTGTTGAAGCTGTTGCTGCAGGCTTCGACCAGGTTCAAGTTGAGCCTCGAAACTATCCCGATTATCCCGATTACACCGATTAGCCTCAGCTAGCTCACGGGCATCGTAGTCCAGCAGCTGGTTCTCCGCCTTACAATATACCGGTGGAAGTATTTGTGGTTGTGGCGGAGGGTAAAGAGTTGTTGGTATTCGGTTCACAAGATTAGGATCTCTATACACACTATCATTAAACATAGCAGCATGGGAGGAAGGGATCAACATTCGGGAGAGATCGCCCAGTCCCCGGGATTGATCAATGATCCTCGGATCAAGATTTCTCGGGTCGGTGAAGCCTCGTGTATGATCTATAATTCCACGGTATGGATCCAGACCACGGGAGTGCTCCATCAAACCTCTATATTGATCACTGAGCAGTCTTGAGTGATCAATCACTTGATTATGATCTCCAAGGTGTCTTGAATGCTCGGAGAGGCCCCTAGAATGGTCCCCCATCCCCTGAGGGTAGTTGAGGGACATTTTCTCTGAAACACAAAATTTGCAGGTTACATTTTTAAAAAGAAACAAACACCCAAGCTTGCTTTAATAAAACAATGTGACTGATAAACAGGTTACAAATATTTTATCACATTTCTTAAGTTCAAAATACAATATTTCAATAACTAAAATAAAAACTAAAATAACTAAAATAAAAACTAAAATTGTAGAATGGACATTGTACAGTTTTTATTATTCTCTAAACAAATTATTCAAAAACATTTACCAAGCTTACCAAGCTAAGTAAGGCTTACATAACTTTACCAGGGGAGGGATCACAATTCCAAAAAAATGCCGAACAAATTTATTTAATCATTTTAGGCCATAATTTGCATTTCCTGGTAAAAAAGGTTAGCTTTACCTTAAAATTTGTGTCTATATTTTTTCCAAAAACAAAATTGTAAATAGAAGATTCATAAGTTTAGCTATTAGATAAACATTGAATTAACATTAACAAAATATTTTAACACAACACAGTACAAAAATATAAATATTATAAAGCTAGGTAAATGAAAAATATCAGTTCAAATTATCAAGTCAATAAATTGGTTGCTAGAATTTTCTACTTATTCTTGGAAGTTCTTATTGTTATAGAGAACATGGTTGATTGACAACAATATGTGCAATGAACATGAAGCGTACTCGATTAGGCGTCTATTTTCTATATTCTTTATATTGAGGGGTGGATTTTTCAATTTACCCCTTAGAGAATAGGGGGTCAGTGGCATGTAATCCTTAAGTTCTTTAAATGGTTAGGGGCAGATAAACCACTAGAATTTGGTTCCAAAATCGACTCACCATAATCTTTATGTATCATAGAATTAAAATGAATTGCAAAAGCAAGAATGTGAACAAATAATGACGGCCAATGGGAGGATAATACTGTGAAGGGACAAAAAGTTTTATTGTAAAACTAATTTAAAACCATAGTGTAAGTTTAAGAAACCCGATATCATGCTACCATATTTACAGTTTTTTTTACATCTAGTTTCGAGCAAGATGTCAAAACAGTTTTTCTTATTAAGTCAAAAAAACTAAGTTTAATGTAAATTTTGATTTCCTTTCATTTTAGGTTTTTACCATTCCCAACTTTTTCTTCTGTTTCATCTGATAACCGCCGTAGATCTTCAAAAACAAGGCAAAGAAGACGATCACAACTCCGCTCATCGACGCGGCAGTTATAGCGTGTTGGTAAACAATGCATGAGAGGAGTACAGCAAGAACCTGGCGTACTGTCATGATGATTGTGAAGACGACAGGTCCAAATGTACTGATTGTGTAATAGATGAACAGCTGACCGCAGGCAGAGCACAGCGATAATATTATACAATCACTTACAAACTGGAAAACAAAAATCTTATTATCGTCAGTATATTTAAAGGTCTGGAAAAAATTAAAAATACACTAAACTTGTTTCATGATCAACAATACAATAAACATTTTTGAAAAGAATGTTAAAAAATCTATAAACTAAAAACTTTATCATCTCAGGTAAGAAAGTTTTGAACTTAACTAGATCTTTTGTTATCGCCGTAATTAAGCTTTTTCGGAGAAATAAGAGAGGTTGTAGGGAAAATAATACTTTTTCTAAGAAAAGTAAAAAATTTAATGACTTATTTAGAGTTCTGCAGGGGTGTATATTAATTGTGAGACTCATATTTTTTCCCCCTCCTCCATTTTCAGAATCATATTTTCCCCAAATCCACCGCTTAAAAAACAGGTACATTTTACAGGGGGCAAACAGAAAAATATGCACTTCAGACCTGAGCAGGGCATAAAGAGCAATAAAGTAGGTTTACCTGGGGGAGCTGTGACATAAAGATCAATAAAGTAGGTTTACCTGGGGAACTGCGACATAAAGAGCAATAAAGTAGGTTTACCTGGGGGAACTGGGACATGAAGAGCAATGAGGTAAGGAAGACCCCCTGTTGAAGAAGAGATATGCTGGTCAGAAGACACGAGAATAAATTTATTCCTGAGATACAAGTTCATTAATTCTGCAAACATAAAAAAACTGCCCCCCCCCCCACAGAAAACAGTGATAAAACTTGCAAGTTTTCTTCCGCTTTAGCTAAGTTTTGAAAACCACCCCAGGTCCCCCACCCATCCATCAACAAGCTTCTAATGCTCCTCAGGAATGAGAGAAAAGGAGATATTCAAGTTCAAAGCAAAGTTTACAAAAGTAAATTAAATCACTTTCCTGCCATCATCTGAACGTGGGACATCTTGTATTCCTAAATAAAAAATATCTTTTTATTATTTGAATTTTTTCCAATCAAAATGTTAATAAAATTATAACAATGATATACTGACTTCAAACTCCGTATAACCGTAATTGAATAACTCAACAGAAAGAATAATATGCATAAAAATAAAGATAATAATAACCTTAAAAATAATGACAATGACGAAAATAAGGACAATGACGACGTCAACGTCAACGTCAACGTCAACGTCAACGTCAACGTCAACGTCAACGTCAACGTCAACGTCANTTACCTTAAATACTAATTTGACAATTGAAGCGAACCTTCCAGTCCCACGATCCAAGTATCCAGATTCTCGGACATATCTAAAATTTTAAGTTGTCGGGGTCAGTGTCAGGAACGCCAACGACAATGATAACAAAAAAAAACAATATTGATAGTAATAATAATAATAATAACCATAACTATAATAAAAAGAACATACGAGATTTTTGTGGCAGGTGTAAGACTTTACTTTGTGACAGACTTAATGAACTAAGATACTTAATGTGGCGTAATTGGGCGTAGAAATGGGTGTACAAAATTCAACCAGACTTATCCTAGATGAACCCTTAATGTAGCATAACTTGACAGGTTTTATTTGGACACTGGTCATTTAAATTTGTTAATTAGAAACTGAGAAATACCTTAAAGAGTGAATCCTGCCAGTTTGAAGTAAATGAATCGAAGGACATATATCCAACAAGGATAATTATCCCACTAACAGTAGTCACACTATCAGAGTGTGCTCCAGACTCCTTACCCAGCATGAAGGCAATCATACCGAGGGAGATAAGGACGGCCACCAGGTACTCGTAGAACTCATACTTCTTGTTTGACACGATTTTACCCATCAACATCACGGGGATAACTTTGCTTGCCTTAGCCAGAACCTAGACACATGGATAGGTTTTATATTAGGTTTCAGCATACATGGTGTCCCAGTATTAAAGACATTGAAATAATCTTCGATTTTAAAAATTAAGAACAACTGTTTGTATGAAAATGTGGAAGCAAGATGCGTAAGCTTTCTAAAATGTGGTCTGCCATCTTTGTATCATAAAAAATTAACAGATATTTTAGATTTGGGCTATATTTAATACGATGAAATTGAGTGTGGGACATCTTAATCAATTTTGAAACTAAAACACAGGAAAACTGGAAATCCCAAAATTCAAGAATATTGCTAACATTGTTTTGAGTATGTTTCTAGTATATTCAGATTTGTGATAGTAAGATTCGTGGATCAGAGACGATTATACGTAGTCATCTATCATGTTTATTTTTAATACTAGGTGATTTTAATGCTTAAAACTGTTAAAAATAAAAGAAGTAGGGTTTAGAAAAATTCTAAAATTTAGCCGACTCTGTTTCTTTCATAAAGTGAGTCGTCTTCAGTTACCTTTAAACAGAGGTTTACTAAAAAATCCATGAAGATCCCTTTAACCAACCTGTGTTGGGAAGCTGACGTACTTCAATGCTTCGTACTGGCACCAGCTGGACATTATATTAGAGAAACTACAGAAGGAATACTTGTAAAGGGGAGATTTATGCCTCGGCTGACTGGGAACACGGGCAAACCATTATTAATCAAACTTGACCTTCCATTTATAGAGGGGCATGTCCGTTTCACAATGGTACCATTAAAATCTTGATCTGTTCAATAGTGTTGAAAACAACGTGGTTTTTCTAGCGGAAAAGGTGTTCAATTTTGAAAATTTCTCAAATGTTTCTAAAGCAAGAAATGCGGGAGTCAGTTTTACAGAGCAACCAATAATGAAAACAATCAGTTCTCAAAACAAAATAAAGAAAATCTAATTCATACTTGACCAGACAAGGCGTTAAAGGGTACCATTGTGAATCGGACATGCCACACTATCAGGTCATTCAAAATTCCATATACAATCCCTTTCAGAATATGTTCAGGTTCACCTTTATAAAATTACAGACAATAACCGAATATTCGGAAACAACAGCTAAGCAGATTTCTATTTCCAAATTTTTTCTGTATCATTATGTTGTAAATTGTGTATTTTGATATTGTGTGTATTTCTGAAAAGAAGGAAAACCTCTTTTTAGCAAAATCGTTAAAATTAAATTTTAGCGTATGCTTGATAATAACTCAAATATTGATCTATGAGGGTTAAATTCCGAAATTGTCTGGTCGGAAACTTAAATTAAGTATGACTTTTATGATAAAAGATTGGTTGGACCCATTCCTGCGGAGCATAATGACAACCAGGGCCACAGCGAAGGCAAGGATTCTGTTGACGAAGACGAGGAACTGAGCGTCGGTGAATTTTTGCGTACTTCCTGCTGAGTCCTGGTACTCACGTGTCATTATCTTCTCCTGAGAAGATAAAAAAAAACAATATTATTTCTTTAATGAGAATTTTTCTTGGAAGTGCATACTATGATTGTATGGCGAGACAGTATTGTGTAATGATCATACCGGGTAACCGGATAAAGAAACCAAGGTATAGCAGCTAAAGTTCGTTAGCTACTTGGATTTGGGGTAAAAAGCAACTACCCCCCCCCCTCACCCAAATAAAAAAAACTACGATTAAACTAAATTTTTATTTGTAACAAATACAATGAAACACTGACTAGAAGAATACCCCAGGTGAGCAACTACCCCCCTCCCAAATAAAAAAACTACGATGAAACTAAATTTTTGTTTGTACAAACACAATGAAACACTGACCTGAAGTATACCCCAGGTAAGGTAGGATACTTGAAGCCCTCCAGCACAGAAGGTGAGCTGAAGGGTATCCTGGAGAAGGGTTCGTTCCTTCTTCTCATCTCGCTCAGTCTTAGCTAGTATCTCCTCTTCTACACTATCCTCACGACCCTAGTCAAACATTTTTCTCAAGAAACTAAATATTAAAGGGCCTGTTAAGTTAAAATGAAATGGGGTATAGGGTAAAGCCAAGTCTCGAGAAATTGATATCTATGTGTCCGAGTTATACGAAAAATCATATGTGATGTGGTATTTGAATCAAAGTTTAAACAGATCGTATTAAGCAAATACGGAACAAATCGGAAGATTGTGATAACCCAAAGGTGCCTAGAAATTTTAGACACGCTCCTTAAATAATTTGAATGCTTTAACTTTTCATATTTAGGTTTTCTTTTAATCTGCACGATGTACTTCTGACGACGATTTTTTGCCCGCTATGTGTCTCAGCTCAATATTTCATGGATTTTACTTGTCAGAGACACCTAGCGGCCAAAAAAAACATTATAAGCATTGACAAAGAATATATTCTCTAAAAAATCCATAAAACAAAATGTAGATTTAGGTTTTACGCACATCGCCCCCCCCCCCATGTCTTCAACTATTTTCTTTCAATATTTGGTTTATAAAACAAATAAAGTTTATTTTACCTTAAATACTAATTTGACAATTGAAGCGAACCTTCCAGTCCCACGATCCAAGTATCCAGATTCTCGGACATATCTAAAATTTTAAGTTGTCGGGGTCAGGGTCAGGATCATGGTCAGGGTCAGGGTCAGGTCAAATAGGGATTGGGTCAGTTAGTGTCGAGTCAGGACAAGTAGTAATTAGTTTATTTCAGGTCGGGCCTGATAATGTTATGATTGAGTTAGCTAGGTCAGGTCACTCGATCCTGTTACAGCCGAAGGCAAAACTTTTAATTAAAATTTTTAAACTTCTCCGGTGTCGTGCATCAGTTCTTCCCCTGCAATATCGGCAGAGCCTAGAAATCTTTGGTTTAGACGGATAATCGACTCATAATTTTCACCCTCGGGTATGGTCGGGTCATGTCAGGAAGAGTTGATCTGTTCGAGTTATGCGAGGTCTGATTCAGGTATGGTTGGTTCTTTTATAATGGGATCCGGTCAGGTATAGTGGGATCAGTTCAGGTTGGACATGCGAGAGACATCAAGTAGGTTGGGTGTAATCGAGTCGAGCCAGGGTCAGGTTAGGTCTGATAACCTACCTAAGTCCTAGGTATCCCGGGAGTAGAACAGTCGAGTATCCCAGCAAGTTTAGGAACAGTGTAACAAACCACATACTTTCGTCCTGAGATATAAGAGTTCTTAAAACATACGCGGCCTGTGCGCTTTACAGTGTACAGTGTACAGTACACTGTACATACTATACCGTACAAGGTTTTACAGTTTCTATTAACGACCATTCATCCCAAGGGCCTCCAATCTCCACGCGATCGAGAAAAGTAACAAAATAAATACAAAATAAAATAATCAAACATTAAAAATAATGTAACACGGACTAAAATGTCGGTAAATAATAACATTTTTGGTTTTAAGGAAAACTTTAAAAATAGTAAAATAATTTTCCCATAAATCAGCCAGCTATGTAAATGTTAATCCAAGTATATATATTACTGTAGAAGATACTGAAGCATGATTAATGTTTTTACCTTGCACCTGTAAAAATAAGGCATATATTGCACCTGGCCAAACTATTGAACTGCAGTGATATGGAGGGGGGGGGGGGGGGGGGGGGGGTAATTATACAAACCTGGACCGAGAGTTAAGAAAACTTGACTTCATCAAATGTTTCTGATAACTTAAAACTTTTAAGATAATAAGTGGTCTTCATATGGCGGGGAAAAGATTGTAAGCAAGTAAACTAAAATTTAAAAACTTCTACATGCAAGAAATACAGTTCAGTTTAAACAACTGTATGATAAGAATCATTGAGAATGGAGTGGCTGCTGATTTGAGAAAAACTGAAGCTACATCTGATCTATAGCAGACCACACATGAAGAAATCAAGATATTCTCAACATTCCTATTTGGAAGATGGAGAATTACTTCACAAGTATCAAGTAAGTATCAAGAAGTTTAAAAGCTTTTTGCATCAATCTAATTTTAGAGTTTATACTGGTTCATCAATGAAAAAGACCCCCCTCCCCCTAACCTTCTTCTGATTGAAACTAACCTTTTCGATGAGGTTCTGCGCCACATATGTTGTGATGTATATGGCGGTGCCCCATCCGAAGAGAATGGAGCACAACCTGATCTCTTCTGGCGTCATCTTAGTTTTTCATTATCATCTGCAAC
The DNA here is from genome assembly GCF_000591075.1 of Eurytemora carolleeae. Classification (NCBI taxonomy): domain Eukaryota; kingdom Metazoa; phylum Arthropoda; class Copepoda; order Calanoida; family Temoridae; genus Eurytemora; species Eurytemora carolleeae. The sequence goes on along the minus strand of NW_019396577.1, from coordinate 233,667 downwards.
ATTCATGCATTGTATACATCAGATGAATTATTAATTAATTAATTAGGACAAGGATTAATTACATCAGGAAATAAAATTAAGAAATAGAAGAACATTTTTGGCAATTATTTTTTGCTTTCCGATTTGAATTTAGATAAGATGCGTGTAAAGTGCATACACTATACTAAATATTAACAATATCACAATGACTAGATTAAAAGTTAACATGTAGAAATTTCATCAACATTTTTGTAAATTGAACAAATATGATAGTTCAAGTGTGAAACATAAAATATTTAGAACTTCAGTAGCGTGAGTACTGTGATGACTGATGACTGCATAGCTACCAAAAATATAATCTGACAAACTTATTTTTGCATTTTTGAGTTTTACTGAAGTTAAGCAAACTTAAAACAGCTAATGATTGTTAATGATATGTATTAGGTTGTAAGATTGCTTAAGATTAAATATTAATAATGTCAAAATAATCAGAGAAATAAGCAAATAAAAATTTAATTGACCGACCTCTGAAATTTGAGTGAAAATAGTGTAAATTTTGTTTATATTATAAAACTGAGGTTGTGTTAACAGCATTAATCAATAATCATCTTGTAGGAGTTAGTAAAATATTTTAGTAGTGACCTGGACGTGCCATCAGCCCACGTCTTAACACCTCGTTTTGAATTACAAACTCTTCTTTTCCTCCCTCTTTTGTTAACTTCACTAAAACAGAACCTCTCCAACCCGTTCAGATTAATTAGAGTTGATCTACTGCCTCTGCTCTTTTTACAAGAAATTTTTCAAACTCCTCAGTTGTTGAATCCTCCTGACCTCCAGGTTTACCTGCCCTGGGAGAACCTACAGGTACGCCAGGTACTCCAGTAGCAATTCCTGAGACTCCAGGTAGAACTCCTTCTGCCTCAAACTCCTTCCTCATCTCCTCAAGTTCCTCCAGTTCATTCAGGTCCTCCGTTTTCATCCATTTCTCTATTTCCTGAACATAAATGGCGTTGGAACATTTCATGAAAGAAATATCAAAACTTGACATTTTAAAATAAGAAATGCGATTAAATCTAAAAAACAAAAAACGATCTAAGAGACCTAGAGTCTAGACCGCCTACGGGGTTAAATAACAAAAAGACAATTCATAAAAATACCTGTGTAAGAAATATCAAGAAAGTTCATTTTGGAAAAGGATTTTTTAAAATTTCTTTATTTTTTAATTGTTAGGTTATAACAGGTGCATGTTTTTTATATTCAAAAATATTGTTCTAAATGCTGCAATGTTTTTAATCAGTATTTATCAAGAAATAGGTTTTTAACATATAATATAAAACGAAAGTTTAACTCAAAAAGTGTGACTGATAATAAAGCATGCAATATATACTTGAAAATCATCAGGTCGGCTGACCAGCGCAGCAGCATCTCCACTCACAGGTCGAGGTATTTCACCTCCTGTTGGTGGTATAAGCTCTGGTTTAGTAGGTTCAGGTTCTATTATCTTCGTGTTGGAAGGTTGACTTCTTTTAAATCTTTCAACCCTAGACAATATGTTAAATGTTTAATTGTTTATATCTAGAATTATTGAGTCTTGAGAATTTTGAAAAAGTTTTTGATAAACATTTTTGGATTTAATATGACAGTTAGTTCCTCCCGCCCCAACATAAAATCAAATCAAATCTGATTTTAATAGTTTTTCAAGAAAAGAAAATGAGAAAGCTCTTTTCTATCCTAACCTGATGAAGGCATTGTTGAAGTTGTCGTTTATATCCAACAACCTCTGCACTATCTCCCTCTCCTCCAGGATCTGGAGAAGCTGCAGAACCCGAGCCTGGCGTATCCAAAAATACAAATCATTATTAACATTCTCCCTACACTCTACAGTCAAAGTATCATGTCCTTCACGCTAAGGTTACGTGGAGCTTAACGGGTCTAGGGATAATAAATTAAGAACATTTTAGTTATTTTTTGGTCGAGTTTTTTTCTTTTATTATTTTTATTATATTTATTTTTTATCGTTTGCTTTTTTTTAATTTGGCCTTTCTTTTTTCTTTTTATGTAATTTTTTTTTTGGCTCTTTTTGTCCCAACAATAGAAACTAGAACAGATTATATCTAGATTTAGAAGTGCTTAACGTTGGCGCAGTTTTTATATCACACGGTATGTTTGGTACCTGCATCTCTTTACAGTTGATCTCTAGCTCAAGAAGCATGGATAAATCCTCAGGATCCTCCTTAACAATATTTTTAACTACTGTAAAAATATTAACAAATGATATAATAATAAAAAAATACCATAAAAGGAGAACAGATGACTGAGCTTGTTAAGCAAGAAGAATAATAACATAATTGTAGAAAATACTGTTTCACTTTAAAAGATAAATATTGTACGGGGAAAAAATTACATATTTAAAAAAAATAAATACTGCCCCTCAGAAATTATTTTTTTCTTTATCTCCAATCTATAATTTCCGTTGGCAATAAAAAGTAAAATTCAAGAATATTTGTTAGAATTGGAGGAACAAAGTATTGGATGGTTGAATGAAAGATGAATGAAAGGAAAGGATTAATAAATAAAAAAAGGTTTAAAGGACGTTGATTGAAGGATGATTGATTGAAGGATGAATGTAAGGGATAGATGAATAAATAAAAAGGATGAAAGGATGGTTGATTGAAGGATGAATGCAAGGGATAAATGAATAAATAAGAAGAATGATAAAAGGATGGTTTATTGAAGGATTAATGTTAGGAATGGATGATTAGATAAAAAGAAGGATGATAAAAGGATGGTTTATTGAAGGATTAATGTTAGGAATGGATGAATAGATAAAAAGAAGGATGACAGGATGATTAAATAAAGGATGAATGCAAGGGATAAATGAATAAATCAAAAGGATGAAAGGATGGTTGATTGAATGATGAATGTAAGGAATAAATTAATAATTATAAGGATGAAAGGATGGTTGATTGAAGGATTAATGTTAGGAATGGATGAATAAATAAAAAGAAGGATGACAGGATGATTAAATAAAGGATGAATGCAAATGTAAATGAATAAATAAAGAAAGGATGGTTGATTAAAGGATGAATGCAAGGGATAAATGAATAAATAAAAATGATGAAAGGAGGGTTAAATGAAGGATGAATGTAAGGAATGGATGAATAAAATAAGTATGAAAGTCTGATTGAACACACCTGTCCAGGAATAAGCTCTGTTAATAGTTCACTGAGTATACTAATACTATCCTCGCTTCTCCTGCCAAAATCAACCAAAATAAATCAGAATTCTATTCATGGATGATAACAATCTATTTTGAAGCCAGTTTGTTTGGTAAAAACTAAGAATTCTTTTTTTAAATTTGATAATTGACCAATTGATAATTCAGAATTACTGTGATAACTCTAGACCCTATCCTCATGTGCAGTGTACAGTGTGCAGTGTGCAGTGTTCAGTGTTCAGTGTACAGTGTACAGTGTACAGTGTACAGTGTACAGTGTTCAGTGTACAGTGTACAGTGTACAGTGTACAGTGTACAGTGTACAGTATACAGCGTACAGCGTACAGCGTACAGCGTACAGCGTACAGCGTACAGCGTACAGCGTACAGCGTACAGCGTACAGCGTACAGTGTACAGCGTACAGTAAACAGTTAATCCAGGTTAGGTTTGGTTAAGATAGATAGATAGGAAATTACCCCAAATCGAATTAATTTAGTCATACTCTGCAGGGGGATGGCTTAAGGCATCTTGCAGCATGTATGATAGAAATGATTAGAGTGGTTCATTTGACAATAAGCGATGATTATATAAATTGCAATTTAAAGGCTATTTTGAAAGATTACAACCAACCATTTATTAAGAAAAAATTTCTATATGGCTGATTTGCTTTTGTCTCCAAAACGCGGGGAGGGAAGCCGAGGGTATATTAGATTTATCCTCTTATAGGAAGGGGCGGTATTAAAAACTTCATTTTTGTTGATTTGCTATTATCTTTATCAAATGTGAATGTAAACAAATAGGTTGGTTTTGTTCCCTAAGGTCTTCATTTAGTTTTATCATCTGTCTCTGGGTTAGATTTCCAGACAGGATGCGTCTAGCAGCCTGCAGAAAATAAATGTTAGGTATTATTTTTTGATCTAAAATCCTCATTGTAATTAGGTTTATGAAATAATCGAACCATTATCTCATCAATAATGTGGAAGATATCGTTGTTTCTCTAGATTTAGAAGTTTTAATTTCTGATTATTCCAATACGTTTTTCTGCAGTAGAAATGTGCAAGTCACTTTGTAGAGAAAACCCGAATATAAAAAAAACCAATTTTCAATATTATTACCATTCATATATAATTCATAATTGATCAAGGTTTAAGGGTACCATTGTGAATCGGACATTGCTGTCTTGGAGTGGAGGTTCACCTGAAATTGTGCTTACAGTCCCTTTAATACTTTTCTTTCAATATTTGGTTTATAAAACAAATAAAGTTTATTTTACCTTAAATACTAATTTGACAATTGAAGCGAACCTTCCAGTCCCACGATCCAAGTATCCAGATTCTCGGACATATCTAAAATTTTAAGTTGTCGGGGTCAGTGCCTCCCAGGAAGCCCGGGCCGGATATAGGTCTTGGCAGATGTACTTAAACCCAACTCGTCGGAATTTCAAATAACCCTTCAAAGAGTTGTAAGTCCAATTCAAGCAATATTCTTAAAATCTTTATCTAAGCAGCAATGAGAACGATATCGAAGCATTCCTTATCTTGAAAAGAAATAGGTTTTTGGTCACTTTTACAGAAACTACAATTGATCAGATTGATAAATACAGATATCTACATCATTTTCCTAAGGCATGTCACTTTTTCAATGGAAGGTCTTATATACTAAACAAAAGGGAGAATCTTATTAATAAAAACAAGCCCTTTAAAAAAAGAGATTATAATATTGACCTGCATTCGCCGGGATTGGTCCGCAGATTTAGCTCGAGAAGCTGGTCGAGACCCAACACTCTAAATAGAGGAGCATTAAATATTTAGAGAAAAGGCGGAGAAAATATATAAGAAATAAACAAAAGTGAGAATACCCAACCAGTGCATACAAATCTAATAATCTCTACTAGTGAAATACAAAATTTAATTTAGTTTTCAGTTGACTTTTCCTTTTTTGAAGTATTTTTTTTCTGAAGGGGGGGGATTGTTAAAAGATAACCCCTCGTTAAGTATATAAGATGTCCTACCTGCCTGGCTGGGGATACTGTAACACTACTACTACTTGAACTACTTACAGGAGATGAAAACTCCATCTACACAAAATAATAATAATTTAATACAAGTGTTTCAAAAACAAATTTCAGGCTGATTACTCTGGTAACAGTTTTTCTATGGTAACATGAAGATCGAAATATTTATAGACAACACGATATTATCTTGAAAAACACAACCAACATATAGACGACCACTTTTCTTGCTTAAAATCAAATCAAATCATATTTTACAGAAACTGCTTTAGGCATCCTTCCTTAAAGGAGGGGGCTTAAAGGGACTGTAAAGGTAAAATGAAAGGGGGTATAGGCTGAAAGCTAATCACTTTAGCTCTCGATCGCGACCCATGAAAGTTATATCTAATGTTCCTATCTCGAGAAATTGATATACAACTTGGTCAAATTTATACGAAAATTAATATATATACAATTTTGTATAAAAGTAATGGGTTTAGATAGATAAAATTCAGCAAGTAAGCAACCAATCTGAAAACAATGATATCCCAGAGAAAGCTAATTGTAACTTACGTTTACTGCAATTCTAATTTTATATTTGTTATTTCTATTTTTAATAGATTTAATTCATAATATAATTTTTAAGTCCGTATTACTTGACCAGAAATTCCACCAATGGCAGTGCAGTAAAGTGGTCACGTGATACAGGCGGAGACACGTGACCAGTATACTGCTCTGCCATTGGTGATAGTTTTGGTCACGTGATTTAAGTTTCAGATTTTCAAAATTTTACATATATGAATTTTCGTACAATTTTATCACAGATTTATATCAATTTCTCGAGACAGGAACATTAGATAAAACTTTCATGGGTCGCGATCAAGAGCTAAAGTGATTAACTTTCGGCCTATACCCCCTTTCATTTTTCCTTTACAGTCCCTTTAAGAAATATGAAAATCATGTTTCTATTGGTTCAATCTAATGTTTTTTTCCCCAGAAAAATAATTGTTTGAAGAAAAATAATTAAAAGATGTAAAAAGCTTTTAACTTCTAGTTTCGCCATAACATCGCAAAGTTTGGAAAACCAATATTTTCCTCGCTGAGAAATTAAAAAAGGAACTAATTGATAATCAATGACCCTACAGTGAAGGAGTGAGTGAGCATTTAACAATCGCATAGTTTGATAAAGAAAGAAATGATTTCCCAACTAACCTGATTTTTCTGAACTAGAAGTATATCATCATCTGAAGGAGGAGGAAATTCAACACCTAGGATATAACCAAATTTTTAAAACCAAAACCAAAGGTAATTCGTTACATAAAATTTAAAATATGTGTTTTTTTAGCCCCGTCTTAATCTTTGTCAACATGTCTTTTAAGAATCTTTCTGTATAATATTTTTGAACTTTGTTTCATTAACTCTCAGATCTTCTATTTGTTAAGCATCAAAAGGTACATTAAACTTTTATAGCTGAGTTTTATTGTGAGTATCAGTTAGTGAGAATGCCAGAAACCATATTTAAAGAAATGCTGTAAATAAGAAAATTCGAATTTTCAATACCTAATTATTAGAATTTTCAAGAACTATTTATTCGAATTTTCAATAACTATTTATTCGAATTTTCAATAACTATTACTCTATGACAAGTAATCATTTAGTATTTACCAACCTTTCTTCTTGAGCTCCAGGTATAGTTCAGCTACACCCTGCAGTTCAGGGTCTACGGAGAATGCGTGAGCCCAGGACTGAACCAAGGACAGTATCTTGTCCTGGACCAACTAAACATAGTTTTTAATAACTAATACTAGGGGAACCGAGCTAATGGAACCGAACTTAGAGGTTATCACTTATCGGACCTAATTTTCAACATATCGAGTAATTTAAACCGCCGAATCCTTTAAATCGTCCTGATTCTGACTCCCCATTATTTCTCCGTCCTGCTTTACTAACATGGTTTAGTGTAGCTTAATCTATTGTATTATCTAGTCCAGTATGAAACCATCTTGTCAGAAAGCAGGTAGATACGTTTCCCTCTGCTCTGATGAGCAGGATAAAAGTTTCCAAAAAATCATAATAAATAATAATGTATATAAATGTCTAAAAAATGTTGCAGGTTTACGAGGATCAAGGTCTAGAACTGGCAAAACTTATATTCTCTTTTTCTTCTAAAACATGGGTACAAATCTTAATAATTTCGTGTTTATTTCAGATGCAAAAAATTACCCATTTTCATAAATATTTATAAGCTGAATGTGCCATTGTCTACCTGAGATTCACCGTCAGCACAGAGAGGGATAATCTTGTTAACCAACTCATTAGAAAATTCCTGAAAATCAGACTATTTCAATTCCAACAAAAAAAAATCAGACTAGCTCAGCAAATAATAGGAAATTAATTTCATAAAATAAAAATAAATATCAAAAACGGTTTTCAACATTCTATTAATTATATTTCATACACAAGAGTATGATATTGACAAGCTATAATGATGATGAATTTTTCACATATTTATCTACGAAAATTTTTGTAACATCGTGTCGGAACGGTAAAAATAGTAACAACTGTCAAAAACTTAACGTTCCGACAAAGGACAGATTTCCACTAACTAATTTTTAATAATAATTAGTTTAAACAAGTGTTTTATGAATGCATCACCTGTTAGCAGCTACTTCAAAATTAATTATTATTTATTCCAGGGGTAAACTTGAAATATTTAAAGATGCCGATCCCGCCCTCTTCCTTCATTCAATGAGAACTATGACATTTTTTTCTGATTTGTTTCCACTACCCTCTACCTACTCGAACCAACAAATAAAAACCCCTTACAAAAGGTAAATTCATTATCATCATTCAGCAACCAAATTCCCGATCATTTAAACAGCTTATCAAAACAATGTCTTTTTTTGACCCCCCCCCCCCCCTACAAAAAAAAATAGTATGGTAGTCTTACCCTGCTGCAGATAAGAAGATGAAACCGTTTCCTAAAATAAAACAAGCATGATACAAATCAAATCCACTATCATCAAATCAAATAAAATTGTAAAAATATAAAATCTGAAATAAGCAAAGGGTTTTAAGAACTATTGGCATAAAAAAAAGATTGTAAATAATTGAGATCTATGATTGATAGAGGTAAAGGTGATAAAGTAAGGATATTTTCTTACCCGCAGTTTTTTGCCAGAGTTTCCGTCAGAACTAAAGAATAGAATACACTTCCTTCATCCTTACCAGCTGTATTTTGTATTCTAGAAGATCTATTGTTTATATGTAGATAAACATCAATCAATCAATAAATCAATAAACACTTTCCTTTTTAGTATGAATGTAAATGGATGGGTAAAGAATGAAGATGTATGAACTATGTAAGGATGAATGTAAATATATGGATGGGTGAAGATGTATGTTCTATGTCAGGATGAATGTAAATGAATGGATGGGTGAAGATGTATGAACTATGTAAGGATGAATGTAAATTTATGGATGGGTGAAAATGTATGTTCTATGTCAGGATGAATGTAAATGAATGGATGGGTGAAGATGTATGAACTATGTAAGGGTGAATGTAAATGAATGGATGGGTTAAGATGTATGTTCTATGTAAGGATGAATGTAAATGAATGGATGGGTGAAGAATGAAGATGTATGAACTATGTAAGGATGAATAAGTGAATAGCTAAATAGAAGATATAAGGTTGAAAGGATGGATGGTAGCGTGAAATATATTAGAATGAATGGATTTGGAATTATTGTTGCGTTTAATTTCTGTAGAATTATCAGACATGTGTAGTGCAGAATGGAACGCTCAAAAAGCTCAAAATTGATTTTAAGTCCTAAAATAAAAGTTTATGTGCGCAATAAATAATTTATTTTGTCCAATAATAACCCAAAAATGTTTTGCGTAAACGCTGCGGGGAAAAATTAGTTTATTAATGTTTTTTTTTAATGATATTTTCAGAACTAACCTGCGTCGTATTGCCCGTACAGCCTCCCTCGGACCATCGTCTGTATTATTTACTAAAAATATAAACGTTGTAAGAGGGTTCAACTGTAAGATCTGAGGATCTTTATAAACTAATGTGTGTTCAGGGTGTTCAGCGACAAGACGTTACTCAGTGTGTTCAACCAGGAATTCTCTACAAACAATCGATCAATCACACGGAACTCTACATGGACAATTTTTTACTAATCAATCACGTGTTCAATTCAATAATTAATTGAGATTTTTAATATACAACTATTTAAAGGCCAATTTTTATAATGAATAACCTGATTTTATTTTATAATGCAGAACCTGAGTTTTATGGTTAAAATGTTTTATGATTTAACATATATGTATAATATTTAGCCAAAACCTATATACTGTCTCGCCAAAGCCTAATTAAAATCTAGCCTAAGCCTCAAAAAACTGTAAATAATGAGTTTTATCTTTCAGAACACAATGGGTTAGTTGCCCCCTTTTAACCTGAAATTGTGTCTCTTTCTCCAGGTCTATAAATCATCCGTAATAAATACCAAGGCTAATAAACGTTGAATGCTCTTTACACAACGTTGCAAAATTTTATTCCTACGGATGGTTTATAAAACATATGTAGATAATTGTGATTGTTGTGATTCCTCTAATTAGTTCCGGGCTCGTATCCGTGCTTTAAACCAGGTGAAAAATTTGCAAATGTCTAAAATGAGCTTAAATAATATCCTGACTTCTCACAAATCTCTCAACATAATTCTCATGCTAGGCTGGCACGAGTCCCGTTGATATACAACCTCGACTTGCTCCGCTGACTCGCGGAGAAGTTCTTAACTCCTGAGATGGTTCCTTCTCTTCTACTCTGAGATGGTTCAGTTCTCTTCTACTCCCACCTACTAATCTTGACATCCTGAGTCTAAGGAAGTCTATATAAAGGTGAGGATCAAAGCTCACAACCTTTGAGCTCTGGAACTCGGTCTAATTAGTTCTATTTAGACCTCCGTTGTCAAGACTCCGACATCACCGGAAGCTGAGTCATCCTTGTTCTCTGGATCCTCAGCTTGTGCTCCAGAATATCCTGCTGGTGCTCTAGAGACCCATATACCTCTACGTACCAGGCCTGCACAACTTTGGCTTAGTTGTATCCTTTTCTCCGGTTTCTCCGACGAGAAGAACTTTTGCTCCCCTCCGATACCTCCACGGAAGGGCTCTCATTCTGTATCCCTGGTCTAGCTCCTCCTCTAGATCAAATACAGGTAATAAATCTAAAAATCACGATGCTTGTGATGAATGTGAGAAAGTCACCACTTAAAAAAGGATATTTGAAGTGACACATGAAAACTTCGATCGGACTAAATAAGCTCATTTTTAGTTATCCTGTTCGCGACTGCGGAGCAATTTAATGAACTATAGGCTACAAACCTCTGGACAAATCAACATTGTAAGTTTATTTTCTTATTATATAAATAATTTAATAGTTAACCTGGAGAAAGTTTTATTTTAAAAGGCTAAAATTTTATTATTGTCATGCATATAATTAACCCTGGACTGATTTATTGTGTTTTCAGTTCACGGTTGAGTCCTGTATAAACTGCCTACCTGAAATATATACATAAGATTTAATCAGTGCAAATAGAGGTGAGCGGAAGAGAAAGAGTTCATGCTCGCTCTTATGTTTGTAGTTATTACCTGGTCTCCTATAGGTAAAAATGAGCACATCAACCTATTGTTAATAAACCAATTTTATTTGTCACAAAATGGCCGAGGAAAAGGTGATAGTTAGAAGTTATTATTTGATTGCATACCTTGATCTACAATACTAAGGTTCAAGTTCCAATCAATAGAATTCAGATTCTCGGAGGTTGCAGCTAGAACCTGGACAGGAGAAATATTATCAAAATAATAAATCTATTTCAATACAAGATACGTAATTAAGTATTAATGTGTTTGTCTGTCAAATCATAACTCATGAACCCCTCAACGGCAATTTTTTATTGAGGAACTCCTTAAACCCACGGACATGTATTTAGCTTGGTTTTGATTTGGTCGACTTCCAGGCAAAGCTGGGTTCCCAAGCTAGTACTAGATTAAGTCCGGGTGTTTCCCGTGGTACTTTAAATTATCATCTTTGAGCAAGGCAATGTCATGTGTCATGTGTACCTGACGTCCTATCGGTGTGGCCAATGGGTCTCCCCCAAGTCCTAGAAGCCCCCCAGCACTGTCAAGCAGGGTGTTCAGGCTAAACGCCATCCCTCATTAAATTGCTTCCCTACTCAAGTTTATATCTCTGAAAGTAAAAAATTGTTTAGTCTTTGGTTCTTGAACCCGTTTTCTTATGAGATCATATTTGACCTTCTGACCATACATTGTAAACTGTACAGTTCAAAATCTACATAATTATAATAAGTTAAACCACAGCATTCTTGATATAAATTTAGTTTGCAAATCGAACTTTCAATCCTCTAATAATAGTTTTAAACTTTCTTTGCATTCTTTCTTGAGCATAACTTCGATCTTGTTTTTGCTGACAAATGCTGGCATTAGAAGCATTTCCATGCTGTCAATTAGTTTGAAGAGAACCAATCCGTATTCCAATCCTTGTATCTTCTCCAGGACGGTCGGAGATAAATCCTCGGGTTTAGGACACGGTTCCGATACGAGAGAAGCGAAGACCGTCCTCGAGACTTCTATTTTCCGGTGTGATATAAGATTACCAAGAAGATGAATACTACCAGAGAGAAATTTATATTTAAATCGCATCTTACGTCCCTCTCGACAAAATATTTGCGTACCCAACATTGCACAATCAATACTGGGGTTATTACGAACAAAGTTCTTTAACACATTATTTACAAAATACACATTTCGCGCTTTTTTGCGATCCTCTGACCATGTGAGAAGATTTGTGTTGTCTAGTTCAATACCAAATATACTCTTAAAGTCGTCCAAGTCCTTAAAGTCAGCGTAAAATTTGTTCTTTGTTTTCTGAATACAGATCGGAGAGTTTAAAGGTGTTGGCGCAGGAGTTCTTTGCGCGCGTGGTTGCTTGTTTTCAAAATAGCGGATTTTTCTAAAAATGGCAACAAAGAAGCCTCCGTCGTCGTTATGGTGAGGAAGGAAGCGCATAGTTCGGTCAAGTTTAAGATATCGTGTTCCTGAATGGGGAAACATTTCTTGTCTGATCTGTCCTCTGAATAATGTTTAATAAATAATTTTAAATTTTTGACGTTCATGATTATCCAAACCAAATAGAGTACTAGGTGTTGGTTTAACATTTTTTAGAAGTTTATTTCTGGATCGACCATTTTAAGTTCTTTTAACTTGTTTCAAAACAGATTTTCAAAGATTTTTGGAACACAAAACCATTTATCTTAAAGACAACGTTCGTAAGAAATGAATCTTATTTATTAAATAAATGCCTGAGATTCTCTGGTACAGAATGATAATCTTTATACTCGTTCATATTCTTGTCATGAACCCGCCAGTGATCTAACCCTTAATATAATCAATATAAGATCATGAACTACGTAAGTAGTACAGTGGTCGGCGTTTCTATCAATACAATGAAGACGACTTTTATTTTTCATTACTAACAAGCTTTTTCAAATTAAATTAAACCTTTGTAAAAGAAAATAAACTTCGGAGAAAAAATATGAATAAGTCCTTCACTCTCTTCAAGCAACTAAACCAATTAATTTACGATTCTTAGAACGATCAGAGACTTAATATTACAATCAGTTGCTGTATTGAAATCAGTTATAAATCAGTGTAATAAAGTACAGTACCTGCGCTACCACTGCTTCGTTCTCTATTTGATTCATACTGCAGCTACTGTACGCCATCAGACCCTCCTCCTTGATAAAAAAAATAAATGATCATCAATATTCACAAAATAAAAAAGTACATTTTCAAGATATCAAATATCACTCAAATATCACCCAATCATCCCCCCCCCCCTTATCCATGTTTTTATTAAATTCCTATTCCTACCTTAAGAAGATGAACTCCACGTCGGGCAATATTTAGCTGGAGAGAAAATCTTTCATTCCCTCGCGCTAAAAGAATAGAAGATAATTACGTGCTAATTAAGTTTTACCTGAGCTGTAATTTTTTGAAATTTTAATTGTTAATTGCAAAATTCTCCCCCTAAAGTATCGTGAATTATATATATATAAAATATACGTACTTCTAATTACAAAAAGCACGGTGACGAAAACAATCTTTTCTAATACCCACCTAACGCAAAATAACGTTTTTTTATATCTCTGTTATTTACTTAAGTACCTGGGTTCCAATTGTTCCAGACATTGGGATTTTTCCTGATAGTTCCGTCCCCGGAGCAGGGAACATCACAGATTATTCTAGAAACAAGGAACATTAGATTATTCTAGAAACAAGGAACATTAGAATATTCTTGAAACAATGAACATCACAGATTATTCTAGAAACAAGGAACATTAGAATATTCTTGAAACAATGAACATCACAGATTATTCTAGAAACAAGGAACATTAGAATATTCTTGAAACAATGAACATCACAGATTATTCTAGAAACAAGAACATTAGATTATTCTAAATGAACATCACAGATCATTCTAGAAACAAGGAACATTAGATTATTCTAAATGAACATCACAAATTATTCTAGAAACAATGAACATTCGATTATTCTAAATGAACATCACAGATCATTCTAGAAACAATGAACATCACAGATTATTCTAGAAACAAGGAACATTAGATTATTCTAAATGAACATCACAGATTATTCTAGAAACAAGGAACATTAGATTATTCTAAATGCACATCACAGATTATTCTAGAAACAATGAACATCACAGATTATTCTAGAAATAAGAACATTAGATTATTCTAAATGAACATCACAGATCATTCTAGAAACAAGGAACATTAGATTATTTAAATGAACATAACAGATTATTCTAGAAACAAGGAACATTAGATTATTCTAAATGAACATCACAGATTGTTCTAGAAACAATAAACACTAAAATATTCTGTAAACAAGGAACATTACGAACCATTGAAATATTCTCAATAGTATCCTAAAAAACCTTTATCTGGCCAATATTGTGGAAGATAACATCGTTTTTCTAGCTTGACAAGTATTTGATATTGATAAGTCCTACATTGTTTTCCTGCAGCAGATATGCGCAAGTCACTTTTCTAGAAAATCCACATTTGAAAATAATAAATTTTCGAAAATATAAACACGGTTATCTAATTCATTCTTGATCAGACAATATTTTAAGGTTTCCGTTGTGAATCGGACATGCCACTCTATAAATGAGGGATTACTAGAAGGATTACGCCTGCAAACCTGTGAAAATGAACCGAGCTAACCTGTCGAACAGCAAGGGTTGACCGTCACCCTGTTTCATGTCCGGGATATCCTCACCTGTATAATGAGAGCTAATGTAGCTTTAGAATTTGTTTATATTTCGGAGAAATGAAAAACATACTCCCGTGATATTACTGTCATAACTAAAATTTTTAATTAATTGTAAAATTAAGCTTTACTAATAATTCAGACAACGCTCACCTCTGAAATTTGTGACCATGATACAAGGAGATGAAAAAAGCTTCATATTTCCCGCCAAAACCTTACATCGTTTTAAATCCGGTTCATTAGCGATCAGAAACCCTTTAAACCACAACAGTTCAAACAGAAGAAAAAAAAAGATCAAACTCAAATGGCAACTTTCTAAAAAACAATCTAATTCAATTTGCAGAAAAGAAATCATTAAATAAAATCTATTAACATCCCATTCTTTTGCAACGATTCTTTCATTGCTAAGATAATTTAGAATTTTCATCATGTCGGTAAATTTCTAAAAAGTTTGTGTCCAAACTAATCTAAAAGGAAATATAAATATTTTAAAGGGGGTGGGGGAGGCAAATAGCTTAGAGGTTTAAATAAAATTTTTCATTTATCAATAAATAAGTTTATGAAGATTTTTTTTTTATAAAAATAAATGTCTCGGACAGTTAAAAATCTATTGGATTTCCTGAGGGTATTTCTCCTTGAAATAATCTGATCTGCATTGCCTCTAACACCTTCATAACATAGAATGTTCAAAACACTTAAAGGGACTGTTAACGTAATTTAAAATGATCCGAAATCTCTCTAACACCATTTTTAAAAAAAATTTGTTTTGTTTTGGGAGTTGTACTCCATTGTCTAGCAGTTGCTCTTTCAGAAACCAAACTTGATAAAGTTATAGGGATTCTCTTCCAGGAACCACACTTATAGGGGTTCTCTTCCAGGAACCACACTTATAGGGGTTCTCTTCCAGGAACCACACTTATAGGGGTTCTCTTTCAGGAACCACGCTTATAGGGGTTCTCTTCCAGGAACCACGCTTATAGGGGTTCTCTTCCAGGAACCACGCTTACAGGAGTTCTCTTCCAGGAACCACGCTTATAGGGGTTCTCTTCCAGGAACCACACTTATAGGGGTTCTCTTCCAGGAACCATGCTTATAAGGGTTATCTTCCAGGAACCACACTTATAGGGGTTCTCTTCCAGGAACCACACTTATAGGGGTTCTCTTCAAAGAACCACGCTTATAGGTTCTCTTCCAGGAACCACACTTATAGGGGTTATCTTCCAGGAACCACACTTATAGGGGTTATCTTCCAGGAACCTCACTTATAAGTGGTAATATTATCAAAAAGGTTTAAAGATTATTTTTATTATTTTAGACATGGCATTCTTTTTAAAAGGAGCCTCACTTAAAAATACGTCAAAAGTCCCTTTAAAGGCTTAAAATAGTAACAGGGATATTTGTTCAAAATTAAAACGGAGCTAGTAAGTTAAATTTAAAATCATTCAATGTTTGAATTTTTCTAATTCTAATTAATACTTTGATATGAGAGGAAAGAAGGTTGAAAAAATATGGCGATTATATGGGAATGGCGTGAGACTTCACTGGTACATTTTATGAACTTAGATACAATTCCTGGTAGATTTTATGAACTAAGATTTAATTCTTGGAAATTTTACGGACTAAGATACAATTCCTGGAAGATTTTACGGACTAAAATTCCTGGAAGTTTTTACAGACTAAGATTCAATTCCTGGTAGATTGTATAGACTAAGATATAATTCGTGGTATATTTTATGGACTTATTAACTACCTGTCCTGTTTTTGAACCAGGGGACGCACACATATCTACAGATCATTCATATACGTTTGTAAAATGAATATAAATGAATAAAAATGAATGATAATGATGATTATAAATGAAAATAAATGTTTATATATCAGTTAAATTAATGATTTAAATGGTTAAAAATAAATATAAATGATTATAAGTAAAAATAAAATGAATTTTAATGATAATTTATAAACAGATATAAATTATTATTAATAAAAATAAATGAATATAAATGAATTTAAATGATTGCCTAGAACAGCATGGTTAGGTTGAATGATTTCAAGGGGTTGTAAACGATTACAAATGCTTTCAATGAATATTGATGATAATAAACAATACATATGAATACAAGTTATTGTAAATGAATATAATTGAATAAAAATGAATGATAATGAATTGTTATAAATGAAAAAAAAATGTTAATATATATGTTAAATAAATTATTTAAATGGTTAAAAATAAATATAAATGATTATTTATAAATAGACAAACGATTTTAAATAGTCATAAATAAATATAAATAATTATAAATAAAAATAAAATGAATATAAATGATTATTTATAAAGAGATATCAATGATTATTATAAAAAAATAAATGAATATAAATGATTGCCTAGAACAGCATGGTTAGGTTGAATATCTAGGCAAGCAACAGGGACCATGGAGACCTAGAGTAAAAAATAATTCTAATCAAGTAAAAATATTTTGTAATATATTTTATGCCTGCTTCATCCTATATATTATATAAACCCTCCAATTATAAACCTGTTCCATCCTATCTATATTGCCAGTAAGCCTTCAATTATGAATTTGCTCCATCATATAAAGATATTGCCAGAAAGCCTCCTATTATATACCTGCTACATTCTATAATAATAATAATAATAAGCCTCCTATTATGAATTTGCTCAATCCTATATATATTGCCAGTATACCTCCAATTATATACCTGCTACATCATGGATACATAATGCCAGAATACCTCCAATTATATACCTGCTCCATCCTGGATATATATTGCCAGTATACCTCCAATTATATACCTGCACCATCCTGGATATATATTGCCAGTATACCTCCAATTATATACCTGCTCCATCCTGGATATATATTGCAAGTATACCTCCAATTATATACCTGCCAGTATACCTCCAATTATATACCTGCTCCATCCTGGATATATATTGCCAGTATACCTACGATTATATAACTGCTCCATCCTATATATATATTTGGGTGTCCCATTTTGCACCCAAAAAATTTGTTTGAGCTAGGTTGATGAGAAGTGCTTGCAAGCATCGTGCATTTTCAGATTTTAGGCCCAACTCGTTCGATACGCGCGTAGTTGGATTTTTTTTCTTCACAAAAGTTGAACATATCATTTGCAATAAATCCAATTCTAATGTATTTAGACGTTTAAATTTCTAAAATTGGTTGATAAATGAAGATTCAACATAGATGTTTGATAAAAAAAAACCTGCACTACAAAATCTGGAATATTTCAACCATTTTAAGATCTGAACAAAAAAATCACCAAAATGAGCAATTTCACATCGATCATAATATCATTCATGTTATTTGTAAGGGGGAGGGTATTTACCAAGGGCATATACGGGGGGGAAGGGGGCAGTGCATCCCCCTATACCTGTGAAGGGGGGGGGGGCGTAGCATCTCCATCCTGAGCCAACTGGTTGATATTACATTGGAATTGATATCTTTGTTGTTCCCTGGTATACCTTGGCTATCCGCCCCGATATGCCCATTGACATCTCCAGCAAGTGAACATGTATACCCGTCTTCTCTAAGAGCTGTTATTATTGTTAGTAATATTGCACAAAGCTCTGCTTCCAAACTTGGAAATTATCCCCTCCGACTTCGGGTGCCAAGTACACAACGCATATTGCTACATTGCTATTGTTCTCGTGGATTAGTATCCACTCTCGCTCATTGTCCAGGTAGGGATACATTGGTAATGGCAGTTCATAATGTGAGTGGTTGAGGTCTGATTTTAGTATGGTTAGTATTCCGCCACCTTTCTTTTCCTTTCCTAGCCTCTCTTTAAAGTACCATGGGAATTTATCTAGACTAGAGAGGTCGTCATTTGACACCTGTCTCAGATGCGTTTCACTCAGGCACAGGACATGTAGGCTCTCATCATTCATGACCTCCATGATCATGTCCTGTTTAGTGTCTCTTGTGAGACCGTTGCAGTTCCATATTGCACACTTAATGCTAGTGTACATGGCTACTACTTTAGGCGTTTGTCTGTTCCTTAGAAGCCGTTTTTCACGGTTCCCATTCCAGGGTTTACCTATTGCTGGGTTCGTGTAGGAGTGTCTCTGTTAAGATTAATTCTTTTTTGTAATTTTCCTTTTTAGTAATTCTTTACAACTTCAAAGCGGAAACTTTTTTTGCCCCCCCCCTCCAGGAGCTCCTAAGGGGGGGGGGGGGGGGCAACGTTCGGACTGTAAACTCAGGACATTTGGCTTCTTGGATATATTTTTCCCTCTGAAAACTGACACCAAAAGGAACAATATTAGCTGCATTGGTTTCTGTGGTACAACTGGGTGCCAAATGGGACAAACTAATGTATATTACCATAAAGCTCCAATTTATACCTGCTCCATCCTATATATAATGTCTTTAAGCCTCCATTCAATATACCTGCTCCATCCTGTATATATTGACAGTAAACCTCTGAATAATATATCTCCTTCATCCTGTAAATCTAGCTAATTAAACTCCAATTATATACCTGCTCCATCCTATATATATTGCCAGTAAGTCTCCAATTAATATACCTGCTCCATCCTGAATATATTACCAGTAAGCCTCCAATTACATACCTAATCCATTCTGTATATATTACCAGTAAGCCTCCAATTATATACCTGCTCCATCCTGTATATATTGCCAGTAAGCCTCCAATTATATACCTGCTCTATCCTGTATATATTGCCAGTAAGCCTCCAATTATATACCTGCTCCATCCTGTATATATTGCCAGTAAGCCTCCANGCCCGACCGCCGCCAGGCGGGGGAAGCACCATCCCACACCCATTCCAAATACCGGACCTTTAACCCCCCACTAGTTTTTCCCCAGCTGGGGGAGTCAAGGAGATAATTCCGGTGGTTGGCAAACCAATCAAACCCATTGGTTGGTTGGTATCTGACAAACGTTAAGGGGAAACCAAGAGTTTTACCCCGGGTTTAATAGGGATCCTGCTAACTAAATTTTACTGGGTATTCACAATAAGAAACCATTTAGAAACAAGGATGGGTTTAACATAATATACGCAAAGGATGAAGATTTAGAGACACATAATAAGATTTTATTAAACCTTTTAAATTCTTTTATTATAATATTAATTACATAATCATATCATTATTTGAAGAACGATTTTGTTAAAACAAATCTTTGTTTTTAAAATTGAGTGTTCGCGAAAAATGAAAGGGGGTATTGAGCTATAGAGATTTTAACTTTGAACAGTTAAACTTTTGCTTTAAACCTATGAGATATCAGACATTGTTTACATTATACTTGTGAATTAAGTATTAGCAACAAAGTAATTAAACTAGGTACGAACAGTTAAACTATTTCTCTAGCGTAACCGATAGTTCACAATATAAGTAGTTCTATACAATATACATGACCAGTTCAAGTTTATTAAATCCGACCTCTGACCTACCTTGAGATATTAAACTTCCAAGTATTATTATCTGGATACCAGGTTACAGGTTCAACTCCAGCTGCAGTAAAATATCCAGACCTAGAGCAAACTTACTTTTCATCCCGACCATACACATTACTCATACACGTCCTACTTTCAGCCGGTCTTCTCATATCCTTCCTACTTTCATCCCAATCCTTCTCATACCATTCCTACTGTCGTCACGACCTACTCATACCATTTCTACTTTCATCCTGACCCTATTCATACCATTCCTACTTTCATCCTGACCCTACATATACCATTCCTATTTTCATCCCTAACCTACTCATACCATTCCTACTTTCATCCTGACCCTACTCATACCATTCCTACTTTCATCCCCGCCCTACTCATACCATTCCTTCTTTCATCCCAACCCTATTCATTCCATGCCTACTTTCTTCCCTACCTTACTCATACCATTCCTCCTTTCATCCCAACCCTATTCATTCCATTCCTACTTTCATCCCTATCCCACTCATACCATTCCAACTTCCATCCCGTCCTACTCAAACCATTTCTATTTTAATCCCTATCCTACTCATACCATTCCTACTTTCATACCGTCCTACTTTCATCCCTATCCTACTCATACCATTCCTATTTTTATCCCCGCCCAACTCATACCATTCCTTCTTTCATCCCAACCCTACTCATTCCATTCCTACTTTCATCCCTACCCTACTCAAACCATTCCTACTTTCATCCCGTCCTACTCATTCCATTCCTACTTTCATCCCTACCCTACTCATACCCATCCTACTTTCATCCCTACCCTACTCATACCCCTACTCATACCCATCCTACTTTCATCCCTACCCTACTCATACCCATCCTACTTTCAACCCTACACTACTCATACCATTCCTACTTTCATCCCTACCCTACTCATACCATTCCTACCCCACTCATACCATTCCTACTTTCATCCCTATCCTACTGATACCATTCCTACTTTCATCCCGTCCTACTCAAACCATTTCTACTTTCATCCCTACCCCACTCATACCATTCCTACTTTCATCCCTATCCTACTGATACCATTTCTACTTTCATCCCGTCCTACTCAAACCATTTCTACTTTCATCCCGATCTACTCATTCCATTCCTAATTTCATATTTATATTCATGGGTATAATATTGAAATGTATTCTGCTCTATTTCCTTAGTTTTGTTAGAATTCTCGTAGCTTCAGGTTTGGACAAAATAACACGGAATGCAGCTGGTAGTCCAGATCTAAATATAAATATTTTAAAACTGTATTAAGAGATATAATTAACAAAAAATTAATTTTAGATTATTTCATCGCTTTATATTACATCAGCACGGCGCTTAGATTTAGAATAGGAAAAAATAATTGAACATGAAAATAATATTAAGCCCGTATCTGCAGGTCACGCTTGGTCTAGGTTACTATATTATAAAACGAATTTAATAGTAAAAATTCCCCAAACAAATTTTAATTAATTTGAAATTTGTTAAAAACATTTAACAGCTGGTACCGGATAATTTTGTTAACCAGGGGTATCAATAAAAATATAACAAATGTTAGGCAAAGGTAATAAAATTTATTAAATAAATCATTCCTTCCCTTACTCTTAGATTAGTGTTTTTAAGAGATTTCTTGTCCTGAATTGGGAGAGTTGCCACCCCACCCCCAATCACTCTTCCAAAATTATACCCAGCCCCGGGGCGGGTGGATTGTAAAAATAAGTACCCCTGTAAAACAGGACCCAGCTGACCAACCTGCATACATCAAGGAACGTGTTAAACTCATGATCCTCGCAGATCTTCTGCTTCTTGTAGAACTCTTCAAACAACTTGTTCTGCTTATTCGTCTTCACTAGGATACCCTGAACAAAATATATTTTCATTATATCACACAATTCATTTTATCGAAAATTCAACAAATTATGATCGAACAACTGAAAAAAAAGATAAGAAAATAAATAGAATTTCTAATAAAAAACGAAAAAAGCAAAAAGTTCAACATTTAAAAGAAAATGTACTTTTTAATATAGAAAAGTCGAATAACTAATTTAAAAAATCATATCGTAACCCCAAAAAGATGGATAAACCCAAGTCTGTTTCTAAAACACTAAATCGCTTCTTTTCATCAAGGATTTTTTATTCGTTTCAGTGATGAATATCGAGTCAAACCTGAAAGCTTCCATAAATATCATAACTAATAAACCCCACATATTTGTCTTAAATTTTGATTTTAGAATTACGGGAATGTTCTAAACTTCGCTTAAAAATTGTAAATCGATTGCTTCCAGTTTTTAAGCCAACATGGCTTTCCAAGTTAGTATTACATAATTTTATAGGAGTATACTTTTCTTGGTTTATGCGTTCCAAGATGAATAAGTTGACTTATATATGGAAAACTTTATTTCCAGAAAAAGCTGGGTTCCCAAGCTAGTGTACGTAACATATTGGAATTAAACGCAATAGTCGTATTATTTTTAAAAGCAAGCATCATCTATATAATAAAGCTCTTCGCTTATATATATATATATATTTGTATGTTAGCTATAGCTGGCCAAACAGCTTGACCAAATAATTGGCCGAAATTTTTTAGGAAACCCATGAGTACCCTGAGGGTAACATAGGCTAAAAATTAAATTTTTTTATCTTTAGAATTCAGATTTTTTCAAAATTTTCAATTTTTTTCGGGCAACGTCGGGCAATTTAGCTAGAAATAAAATCAAGTAAAATATTTAGAAAGGTCAACAATAAGTTCAAGTCTAGAATTAAAACAAAAACTCCCCTTGGAATTTCTACAGCTCTGTAATGCAGGAATAGAGTACGCTCGTTTCGGATTTGTGAGAACACGTAGAAATCCTACAATTCCATTTTTTATACTTAAATACATTCTTTCATCTGAAAAAGTTATACCTAATAATATGAACAAATAAGTAAAATAAAGTTATAAATCCATAAGGGTTTAGCTTCTATTTTTCAGCTCTACCAGTATATTCTTACAACTAAAAAAATAAGGATCCATCATATTGAAAACAGGTATAACTAGAGCGTTTTGGACACAAAGTCTGCCACAAAAGTAAGACCAAAACCAGCTTCATCACAATGCAACACGTTCAAAACGCAAAATTAATTGTCCAAAAACATAAACTTCCAAAAATTTAGCAAGTGAGTGTAGAAAATGCGGGAGAAAGATGAGAAGATGTGTACGAAGGGCTGGAAGCTCATTTATCCTTCTTAGCAGAGGCCAGGGAATTATGCATCTTCATTACAGTTGTCTCAATGATATCCTAAAATAATAAGGTTTGAATTAGAGGGATGAAATCGCAAACTTTCTCCAGGGCCAAATTTATCTCCTCCTGGGAAAATATATTTTTTTATCTTCTTGGTTGGCAAATGTTATCTCCTGGTCCAATTAATTTTTTTAACCCTGAACAATGTTTTTGATCTTCCAAACAATGTTCTTTATCTTCCAGGGCCAATATCTTTACATCCCGGGCTATGAATCTTTATCTCCCGGGCTATTATTTTTTAGCTCCCAGGATATTATTCTTTATCTCCCGGGATATTATTCTTTATATCCCGCACCGTTATTCTTTATATCCCGGGCTATTATTCTTTATATCACGGGATATTATTCTTTATCTCCCGGGATATTATTCTTTATCTCCCGGGCTATTATTCTTTATCTCCCGGATATTATTCTTTATCTTCCGGGATATTATTCTTTATCTCCCGGGATATTATTCTTTATCTTCCGGGATATTATTCTTTAACTCCCGATCAAAATTTTTTATCTCCTGGGACAATGTTCTTCATCTCCCTGATCAATGTTCTTTATCTCCCTGGTCAATGTTCTTTATCTCCCGGGCCAATGTTAATTATATACCTGGCAAATAACTCCGTTCTCGTCGATGAAGTCCGCGACGGACCTGCTGAACCCTGTCTCTCTGGATTGTCCGGTCTTACCATCATTTAGCCTGATAAACAACAGAGTTGAAAACAGATTTAAGATTATGTTGCCGTTTGACACTTAAACGCTTAACACTAACAGAGCCAATATGCAATACAAAACTATCTTTTAACATTTTGATTATTTTTGTTATTTTTTGTTTCATCAGTAGTAGTCGAGGTTAAAATTTACCATTTATTCTGGTTCCAACTATTTATTATGGTTGGAAGATAGAAAATTTTTGGCGATTTAGAATAATTATATTGCAAGTACATATATAAACCTACTTGATCGTAACCTCATACATGTCATCAAACTTCTTCATCTTGGACGCAACCTCCCAGGTACTGTCAGGATCCAAACCTACAATTTATTAATTGATTATTTGGTTGATTGATCAATCAGTAATTAGTCACATACACACGTTTAAGGCAAACGCTATTAATGTAAACCATACAGAAACATTATACAAAACATCAAAAACGTTTATTTCCTTAAAGTTACTCACGAAAGAAAAGAATTCAAAGAAGACTGAAGTGTACAGAATTCATTTAAATTTTTTGTTACATACATGGTTCCCTACAATTTCACTTGTCATTTCGCATTAAAATTACTAGGTATAAATAAAAATAATTTATTTTAGGCAGGGAGTGAAATTCAATCTTTAAATACGAGTTTCAGTTTGTCATTAAAGTCTCATGATTTGTGGGTAACCCTGTACTAAAAATCTATTTAAAATTTTGATTAGTATACGGTTAAAATTCTACGTTAAATGCTTTTTATTTTATTAATGTACATAAGTACAGTACATACCTGCTGGATCTCTCTGCATTACGACAACAAAGATTCCCTTCTCCTGTACAGTACATGTTATAAGGGCAAGCATATTCTTTTTAAACCCCCCGGGAAAAAAAGCCCCTCCCCCCCCCCCCCCCCCTCTTTATTTTACAAAACAGTAACCTCCTCTGTGGCTATCTATCAATCTCATATAAATACCGTTCAAAACTGAATTAATTTCAATTCCTATTTTGTGAGTCATTCTATTTTTAAGAGCAAAAAAATCAACATCCCTGACACCTACTCTTGCTCCCGATACCCTACCCCCCCCCCCCTTCCTCTGGTATAATCTGTATTCCTTGAATGTAGTGTATAGGGTGAGTATACCCATCAGAAAGAAGTATCCGCCAACACAGCAGATCAAAATAGGCTTCGACTAAATAACAAACAATTAATCAATCAATCGATCAATCAATAATTATCAATAAATAAAAATTTTATTATTAGATGGATGTTCGGTTAAAGGACTGTTAGCGTATTTTCAAGTGATCCTCCATGAAAAAATGACAATCCCCGGTTAAAGCATTGTCTGGTCAAGTATTTGCACGAAGAGTCACTAAAATTACGGTTACAGTCCCTTTAAACGTTCAATGAAAATGAAACACAGGAATTGTGCAGTGTACACAGCACACACACATTTCATTCAATTAGTTGGTTTTTAATCTACTGGTAAAACTATATTTGCTTTATAACGTCAAATATAAATAAAATAGTTTAAATTTGTCTTAATTTCCCACAATTTTATTGTTCCATTGTTTTATCCAACTACCTTAGGGAAGGGATAGAAGAAGTCCCAGGCGAGGGCAAACATGGCAATTCCTACGGCAAGACCACAGATAACGAGCCGGCCGTCCATCAGCCGATGGTTCTCGGCATATGGCAGCTTTTTTGTCATCACCTATACATTACAATTATGTATATTTAGTCTTTGCAGCTTTTTTTTTACAAAAAATATGTCTATACCTAAATATAGATCGAAAATTAAAATATTATTACTAATAATAATCTGAACAACTTACGTCTCTGATCGCGTCATCAAGAGCGTTCTTAACTGCAACACCATCCCACTTAAACACCTTGACCGGCTCAACAGCTTCCCCGCTCTTTTTCGACATTTTCTCTGTAATTAAATAAGATTATGATTTAACATTTAATGGATTGTTGACGTCATTTCAAGTAACCCTCCAGTTAAAAAGTTCACAATTGCAACCTTCAATTGTCAATTTCAAGGTGATAAAGGGTATCTCCAATATATCTCCATTTTGGTGAGAAATGGCACCGGTAGAGAATCAGACATGTAAAACTCTTTATATTTGACAATATTGAAATTAATCAAGAACAAGTTTATGTATTCCATTTTATATATGTTTTAAATATGTTCTAGTATTCTTGTTCCCTGTACATCTTTTTCTATTATTTTCCCACAGAATTAAAGGAATCAAATATTGAGTATTTTCAAAACCCAAAATCAAGTGTCAAGTCTAACACAACAATGTACAATGTCCTTTCTAGGATTATTTGTATTTGTCCGACTCCATGGCATTCCTAGAATCCCTTACATTTGCCAGAAACTTAGCTCCTAACAATCATTCAAGTTCTGTTTTAAGATGTTTTATCTGAAATTATAAATTTCATTTTATTGATGTCAGAAGTTGTGTTGTTTATATGTAACTTACTACTCTATTTCTATTAAGAATGTTTAATAACTGATACATATTTTTGAATATAAATCACGTATAAAAAAACTTTTAACTTTTGGGATGCTTTATAAATATTCAAGAATTGAATAAATTCCTAAAAGTTTCATGAGAGATTTAGAAACAGCAGGAAGATACTGATTCAAGTACATCATTGGAAGTACTGGTGCAAAGCAAAGCCAAGACTCAGGCAGCTTAATACAAAAAAGTTGATTTCATAAAAAAGAATTAAATAATGTCTTTTTTTACCTTGTTCGCAACCGCTATTAAAGATAACTCAGCACATCTATTTATATTCTTTTTGATCGATTATGCCAATACATCATTCAAAATCTGCAAATTACCTTAAGAAAAAATTTATGACAAAAAAAAAGAATAATTTCCTTTCTGCTGTCATCCTTTTGTCTCCTAAATTAAAATGTTATTTAAATAATAAATAGCTTTTCATACAAAAGAATTAAGCAAAACTTTGAATTTCACTCGCCTGGTTTCATGCTTTCACCAAAACGTTCTCCAAACTTTTCTGTTGCGGCAACCTTGTCATTTTTCAAAATTTTATAATAATATTTTATACAAAAATTTAAGTTTTTTTAATAACAAATTTTATTAACTTTGCAGATTAAAGTTAGGAAAGTAGTTTTAGTGACAAAATTTTATAATAATATTTTATACAAACATGGAAAATTTAAGTTTTTTAATAACAAATTTTATTAACTTTGCAGATTAAAGTTAGGAAAGTAGTTTTTGTGACTAAATATTATAATAATATTTTATACAATCATGGAAAATTTAAGTTTTTTTAATAACAAATTTTATTAACTTTGCAGATTAAAGTTAGGAAAGTAGTTTTAGTGACTAAATATTAGCAAAATGTTTTTTTCGGAAAATAACGAAGAGTAAACAAAACAATATTATTTGTAATGAATAACCTGGAGTAAATTAGAAAATGTGGGGCCAGGACATAGCATGGTAATGTCTATTCCACTTCCAACTTTTTCATTTCTTCAGAAAAAATCTCTTCAATAGTCAACAATATTTGCCAGACTTAAACGCAATTTTCTTTTCAATATTTCTTCTAAATAATTTAATTCATTGAATCAAGATTTTTCCCTTAGGCTTTCAAAGTATCCATGAAGGGCGTGCTTAGAGCCTAATTTTAAAAATCATTGCTTTTGAAAATTTAAAACAAGATATTAAATGTTTATAGCTCCATGTTATTTGGGTTTTCATGTGAAATTATGTCATATTTTACATTTTTGAGGGAAAATTTGGGGTGCAATCTTTGAAAATATAAGACAGTATTTGTACAAGAAGAAAAAGATGTTCCCATCCTGCAATGTATATTCTCCTGTATAGGTTCCGGAAAATGGAACTCCTGATTTTCCAGCAGGACTGGACATTATTCCTATCATACCTAGTAATTGATATTTTTTAGAGTAGCTCCTTACAGAAACTGTAGTCGTAATTACGAGTATATCCATTTTTAGAGTAGCATGCCAGATTTACAACAGTACCATCAAATAAAAGTTCTCATTTTCTCTCTCTTAAAATTGATTTTTCAATTATGGTTTGTCTTTAATCGTGGCTTGCAGATTTTGTTTCAGAAATAATTGGAAGTAATTTAACAGTTAGTTGTACACTTCTAAAGTTAGAAAACGATGATATCATTTTTAATCAGATGAAGATTTGAAGGGTACTGCTATAAATAGTACTACTTGAAATTACAACGGCAGAGCTCATTAATGTCACTTAACGAGCAATATCGATGGATATGATTTGAATAATTTTCATTTCTATTGTAAGACCTTGTTTTGCAGTAAGCATATGAGGAAGAATGACCCTGGTTAGGTTTATTACTGAGAAAACATTTAGATCGAACATGCTTCTGTCAACTTCCAAGTCGATATGCTCCCATCGAGCTCTCTGAGACCTAACACACACAAAATCTTGATATAATCCTAATCAAACCCCTACACTCTCGAGGAAACAATCTAACCTATTTGAGAATGAATTAGGATCCCTTTAGCCTTTACCTCCCTGCATTGTGAATCATTACATCAAGCCGTCCAAACTTATTTAGAACTGTATCAAATGCTTCTTTATGTTTGGAAAACTCGCAGAGATCAAGAGGCAGAACTGCAGAGCAAATCTTTTGTAAAAACTTGCAAAATATTCAGTTTACACATTGTTTTAGAGTTAATGCAATATTGATTTAAAATTTAAAAAAAATATATTTTCTTAAAAATATTCCCACTGGAACTATTTTCTTTTAAGTGGTTTAAAACATTCAAATGATGACTCTCCTAGGATATTTTCTTCAGCTGCACCGGCCGCAATACATTTCGTCCTTACATGGGAAAAATACACTAAAACACGTCAATTTGCTTTAAGCATTGATCTAGATTTGAAAATTTTGTGACGTGACAACAGTTAATTTCTGATTAAAATAAATCAATTCATAGATATATAGGTAAAATGTTTCATATTGTCACTTAGAAAATAGATCATTTAATCTAGTCCAAAACTTGAAAGAACGGTTAAATCTAATTGCAAAAGGCAAAATTAAACAAAAGATTTGGCCGTATTGTGGAACTAACATCTACTTTATTACTCAACAGAGGTTTGGTCCATCACCATCACATAATTTTAAATCTATATTTTTAGAAAGTGAATTATTTACCTAACTTCATTTAACAACGGTTCCTGTCTGGCGGTCAGAACCAATTTTGCACCGTACTGCAAAGTAAGAAGTTAAGAACAAAAATATTAAGGGGTAACATGTTGAGGAACGATTTCACAAGATTTTGAGAAATATCAACAGGCAAACTTTCATTCTTTTCTATACGTGGTATATTCCTAGAGACCGATTTTTGGACCCCCCCCCAGCCCCCCCCCCCTCCTATCAAATTTGTACATGGGTCTGACAGGAAGTGTCTTAACTTAACCTAACCCGTGGCCGCAGCGCTCGGCCCAGAAAGTGTCTTAACCTAACCTAACACTAAATAACAAAGAAATAATTAATAATAAATTTGCTGAAAAAATAAATGGTCATGTACAAAATTGATAGGAGGGGGGGGGCTGGGGGGGGTCCAAAAATCGTTCTCTAGGACAGACCCCTATACGCCTTACATGAAAATTTTTTATATATTCTCAACTTGAAATCATGAAAATTTGATTTGCATAAAATAACCTAAAATTTTAAAAAATCGGTTTAAAGAGAGAAATAAATTCCACCAAATGATAAAATATAAAAATTGCCTTGGCAGCTTGAACAGCCAGTGCAGCCCCTATTCCCGTACTGGAACCTGTCACCCAAACAACCTTTGGGAAAATTGTAGTATGAAGTGTATGTACGAATTTCGTTGCTAAAAAAAATACCTAAAATTAAACAGATCGAAAACTACCTTGTTTGAATAAAATAAATGCAGGTTTGTTCCAGTTTTTTCATAAAACCAAGTTGTAATGTCACAATCTAACTTCAGCATCAATAAGACAAAAACAACAGTAAGTAAACATAACAAGAAAATCATAATTCTGAAAAGTAACGATTTTTCGAGCTCATAACTATCATGTCAGGTCTATAAGAATGATTTTTTGCGCTAAAAATGTGTTAGAACCAGTTGAATTTTAGAAAAACTGAATTTGTTTGGACACGTATATCAGGACAGAGAAGGAAACTTTAACGCTACGCGGCATTATTCCATTATTTCTCTTGAGTAAAAGTCGTCTTTGCTCTGCCGGTTTTCTGAAGATGCCAAACGCTTGGACGAATTGAACGAATTGGACGTATTGGACAAAGGTTCATTGGAACTAAAAACATTATTATCATTAACTTTAAAAGTAAAATAGAAATTTTATGTTCATTTAATGTGGCTCAAGAGTGCAACTTAATGGGGGAGGGGAGGGATAACTGCCCTCAAAGCTTCTCAAAAGGAGTGAAGTGAAGAGGGGGGGGGGGGTTTACGCAATTTTTATAACTATAATTAAGCCGTTTGAACTGTTGACTTTTTGAACTATTAGTAGTTTGAACTATTGCACGCGCGGTACCACGTGTAGTATATAGTTCAAACGACCTATAGTTAAAAAATAACATTCTGTATAAGCATAATTGTACTATTTTTTTGTTCAATTATATTAAAATAAATATATTTCAACTATATAGTTCAATTGAGCCGAAAAATATATGTTTAAATGAGCAAACAAAATAACGTTCAAATGGCAAAAAAAGTTCAGATGAGCAAAATAAAAGTTCAAATGATTAAAAAAACTGTTCAAATCAGCAGAAAATATAGTTCAAATGAGTCAATATAGTTCAAATGAGCAAAAAAAATAATTCAAATGAAAAAAAATTTAGTTTAACATGAGTCAAAAATAGTTCAAATGAGTAAAAAGATATGAGCACAAAATATAGTTCAAATGAACAAAAATATTTAGTTCAAATGATCGCCAAAAATTAGTTGCTTATTTGAATTATCTTTTTGATTTATTGAAAATATTTTTTGCTCATTTGAACAATTTTTTTTGCTCATTTGAACTAGTTTTTGATCATTTGAACTATATTTATTTGCTCATTTGAACTATTCTTTCTTATTTGAAAGCATATGTTTAGGTTAAAATTTGAACTTAATTGTTTTGCTTAATTTGAACATATACTTTTTTTACATTTTAACTGCTTCTTTGAACTACTTTTTTGGTCATTCGAATTATTTTTATGTCCTTGTGAAATAATTTTTTGATCATGTAAACTATATTTGTCTTGATCGTTTGATCTATATTCTATAGTTTCATGAAATATAAAAATTTTTAAACTGCATATTTAAAAGTTCAAATGAGTAAATAATGTATTGTTTGAACTATCAGGAAATGACATCATTATTAGTAGTTAGAATGAACAATTTCAAACGATCAATAGTTCAAATGATCAATAGTTCAAACCGTGCATTATTTCAAATGCACCACCGAGGGGTGCACATGTCTCATGGCATGGTAATACAAAATATGTTCAGGACAAAAATAGAGACTATATATAAGTGAACAGTAAAAAATTATGATTGTCAGTTCTCTCTGAAGATTCAAAATTCTAGATGTCAATATGCAAAAAAATCTCAAATTATCGTTTCATCTCCATGACAAATAATATCCTCTCCTTAATGATTGCGCCCCATATGGGCATTGGGCAATACTGGAAACAAACTAGTCGGTGGTAAAAATAATTGTTTCCTCCCTGGCCTAGCCTCAAGGGGGAGAGAAAATTTTCCTGATTTCTTTTAATTTAAATCCATCTTACAACCCTGTGTGTCAGAGGTGTATTCAAGGGGGGCTAAGGGGGCTAGCCCCCCATCTGGACCAGTGAAATCCATTTCAGGGGGTTTGCAGGCCCCAACGAGTGCTGAGCCCCTATGCATAATTTATTTTAACCATGAATAAAAGTGTAGCAATGGGATGTCTCAGTTTTTTAGTGTCTTAAATCCGAAAACTATATGGGAATAATAGTAAAATAATAGTAAAGTAAAATAGTGAGACACTAAAACATTGAGAAGGTTTATTCATAGTTGAAATATATGTAAACCAGACATAAGCATGGTAATAAACAATTATGACATTTAACCATTGAGACACATGCAGTTATGAACATGCAGATACAAGTGAGACTAAAGTTGAAATAAATTTTACGAAAGATTTGTTGTTTTAACTATTTTTCTTTCCAGAAATTGTTATTTCCCCTGAGGGTATAGGGGAAATCTTATAATTCCCCATGAATTGTTTTGAAGAGCTAATACTACAAAATACTTTATTGATAAAACATGTAATATTCAAAATCTAGACAATATGTTAACATGATAAAAACATATATTAAAAAAATTTACAGAATCCAATTTTAGAACCTTAACCGACTCATTATAAAATTTATTAGAGTATTAAGTTATTAAGTATTAACAGTAGGCATATCTCTGCTTGGTAAACAAGGCAACTACTGGACCTGAATACTGAATAGTGTATATCTGTATACATAGGAGAAGGGGGAATATTTAAAGCAATGCTAAAAGAATTTTAAAGTCTTAATGTAAAGTATACCTTTAAACAGTGTTTAAAAAAATCAAAAACAGTCCATAATTTTTTAATTAATTAGTTAACAGTTTATTTGAAAAGCTCTTAAAAAATTCATGTATTAACATGTGCCTCATGTTAATATTTGTCATAAAAGTAAAAATAAATATTTTTCAGCCTTTTTCGACGTACTTATTAATTTTTAAAAAATAGCACCCTTACTATTAAAGTTATGGGTTTTTGGTTTTTTTAATGAGCTAGCCAATTCAAAAGTTAGACCAAGGACACATATCACACTCCCTTATTTTAACTCTAAGGGCAAAACCATAGCTATATTGGACAATAAAGCCCCAGGGTTAAACGAACAATATCATAACAAAAAAAAAATATTTTGTAATAATTATATAATAGTCCAAAAATTATTTTCCTAAAAACTATTTTATATTTTCAAGATTGAAATCTGCTTCTTATGTTAAAATGAAAAAGTTAATCCTTTGAATTCTCAATTTCTCTTTTAAAGAGTTGTTAAATGAGTTCATTTTTTTAAAGCATTGTCTTCAAGTATCTTACACTCTTTTATTTCAAGAACTTTAACTGAAGAAAAATGGAAGTCACCAGAAATAACAGATTAACAGACATACACACACGGACACAGTCCACCAGACCTTCAAGGAGAAGGTAGTTATAGACTTAAAAAGAATTCAGTAGTAAAAATCCAAGATTGAGTGGAATAACAAAGCATGGTTGTAGACAAACTATGTTTACATTATAATGATACAAATGGTTAGTGTTAGACCAACTAAAGTTCATTTAAATACACATGACAAATATATTTCCATTTGACTCTTCTGATCAGATGCTTTGTGCTATCTGCTGAGTTTTGGGGGATCCCGGGGATAAATTGGCCGATGAAACTGCTTTCTTTGCCAGTTAGATAAAGGCTGTTTCACTCCTTTCTCCAGCATTCATCTTACCCTAGCTGCCCTTTAAACCGCTCTTTTAATGGAACATACTTGATATCTCCGGATGAGAAAGAGTGTTCAATACCATTTGGGACTGCAGATCTGGATTGTTTGGCTTTATTCTTGGATTGCATTTGTTAGGCATTATTTCTCCAGCAATGAAATTATATGATACTATACACACATGGGGAAACCCTTGGCTAGGTTCACAATAGGATTAGGATAAAAAATACCTAGGTAAGGGTTACTAGATTTTTAAAAAATGACGATAAAAGATGTAATCATAATATACATATTTTTCAGATTTTAGAATTGACTAAACTGAAATTATTAAATCATATCACGAAGGAACTAAGTCTTTGCTCCAAAATATGACTTTCTAATCTCTATATCTTTGCAACCCAAATTTGTAAACGTTAGATATTTCAAACGGTGAATTATGTTATTTCTAATAATTTAAGTTAGAACTATTTAAGTTTTACACCATCAGGATATGGGGATTAGACAATTTGAATTTGTGGCAAAGACTCAATGCCTTTGATAAAGTATTGTTTCTTTATCAATAATTTAATTTAATAAAAATTTAGGGAACTGCTGGAATTACCGTGGGCTAGAAGACGATATAGTGAGCATAGAGCTAGAGTTCAATCTGCTGGAGCTAGAATAGATTGTAATACACCCAATACTGCACATATGCCACATATTAGGTGAAAAAATAATTTTAAGTTTGATTTGGGCTGAGAACTTAAAAAGAATAAAAAAGACTTGATGTATTTCTCTTACCATGCTAATTCTAATAACACTGGTATACGTCCTTGAATATTATTCTATTATAATTATTCCAGATCTAAAGTCTAGCACTCTGAGCTTTACAGCACTCTGTAAATATCCTTCATTTTCTTTAGAGCAATGAGATTCATATTTTGTTATATTTTTAAAACATTTTTCAGTGCTTAGCTAAAAACTTACAGGTTTATAAGATCTAGAAGTAGAAGGTATTAAGAAGGAAAATGATCAGATTATTTTAGGAT
This sequence comes from Eurytemora carolleeae, assembly GCF_000591075.1. Taxonomy (NCBI): domain Eukaryota; kingdom Metazoa; phylum Arthropoda; class Copepoda; order Calanoida; family Temoridae; genus Eurytemora; species Eurytemora carolleeae. The sequence goes on along the minus strand of NW_019396577.1, from coordinate 199,108 downwards.
AAAAGGAAAAATGGATCAAAAGGAAAAAGAGCGACAAGAAGAAATCCAGGTAACAGCCGTAGTCGAAACACTTTACAAGTAAACACTGGTCACTGTTCAATTACAGTGTACAGACTACAGTTCAGTTAGTTCAGTGCCCCTTTTTATAGATATGTTATACTAGCTCTTAAATCCATTACAAAAGACGACATTATAAAACGCAATCTTTAATTAGCAAAGTCTTTGATAACTCCTGTTATGGAAGAGCTTTGGAGAAGATCAAAAATGTTTTGAATTTTAAAGGGACCGTTCACTTATTTGAGTAATTTCAGGGAAAACTAAACAGCCTATTCGCTGTTGATTGGTAATAATCTTACTTTTCAAAGACAACCGTGGCCGGAGAAAAAGCCGATTTTTCGTTCAGAATTCGAGCGCAAAGGGACGGTCCCTCTCTATAGACACTAATTGATGCTTTTTTTAGTATGTTGTGAATCAAAATAAATTTCGAATATAAAATTAAACTGTAGTATCTAATCGTTAATTGTAAATGTCATTATTTTGTAATTTTTTTTGTTTTTTAACTTTCTTTTTCTAAAATAACACTATTTTATTGCATTCAAAATTGGTATTGCCTGTGTAAAAAGCTGAATTGAACGCGGCATGACAAATGAAAAGTTGTGCACATACGGGAATAAAATCTACAAAATCTACGAACCAAAATACGAGAAATGATTAATTGATTGTAGTAGAGACGTCGTCTTTGAATACACATTTTACATGTTTACATGTTTTACATGTTTAATACGAAAAACGTAAATTTCTTTCTAACTCAAATATCAAAAGTTTTCATATTTTAGTACATAATAACGAACACAAAATGACATTAAAATATAATAAATTTAAATGTTATTGGGCTGCTGTTACTGAAAAAAACATCAATTAGTGTCTATAGAGAGGGACCGTCCCTTTCTGCTCAAATTCTGAACGAAAAATCGGCTTTTTCTCTGGCCACAGTTGTCTTTGAAAAGTAATGCTATTACCAATCAAGAGCGAATAGGCTGTTTAGTTTACCCTGAAATTACCCAAATAAGTGAACGGTCCCTTTAAAGGTAACCAAATTAATTAGCTTTGCTCATACTTTTGCGTAATATTAAAAGTAAGGGAACTGCGAGGGATTACAAAGTCATACAAGTAATTTCCCAATTGACCTTTCTGTCAAGTGGAGAGTAATGTACATACAGTGTAAAATGTACATTTACATATTCCATTCGCTATTCATTATAAGCTATAGTAACTTTTCATTTGACAGGGAAAGGTTAAAGCCATTGTGTGTTCAACTCATTTGCATAGATCTTGTGATAATTTCCAATTGGATTGATGTCGAAAATTTTTTTTAGAATTATTAAAAAACATAAATAAAAACATAGTTTGATAAAATATGTATTTTAAAGAATATACGCATTTATCGCAAAATCACTTCTACTTCCATCAAAAAAAATTAACATCACCATTTTAGAACTTTATTGATAAAGTAAATTATCTGAATCAACATAAAATAAAAATCATTCTAGTCTGGGAAGTCTGGGAAGAATGTCTCTGAAAAAAGTAGACGTATTTTATAAATGTCTTTTTTTTCTTTTTTTTTAATGAAGAAACCTGTATACAACAGACATTGCATCACGATTCTTCTTTACGTTATCGTACACCTAATTAAATTAATATTAATACTAATAATAGTAATAATAATAATAATAATAATAATAATAATAATAATAATAATAATAATAACAATTAAAAATTTACCCTCAGCTCATCATATTTTTGCATAAATTGTTTAGCAACTGTTAAACATTGACCAAGCCAGTTCAATCCTCTCCACTGAGATATAAACACAATATATGTTCCATTGAGAAACTTTAAAGAAATTGTTATCGGTGTGATATCAGCTATTTAAGTAGGTTTATAAAACAAAGCCAAAGCTTTTTTACAGATTCTGAAAGAAGACTTTGTGTAAAATCCGCAAATGAGATATTTAGAAAACTTGAAATGTTTTTGAGCCTTTCTGTTTAAGTATCATCATCTCAAAATATATTTAACAATGTAGAATCATCAAATCGGAAGAAAATAAACATAAATAGCTGGTGTCAACGGTAAACAAAATTCTTTTATGTAAACAATGCAAAAAAGGATTAATAGTCCATTTAAACTTAAATTTAAGGTTTCATTGGGTGTTCCTTTCCTAGGGGGAACATCTAAATCACCTTGAACCTAACCGAATGCAGTTAAGGCTAGGACGTCTTTTAATTTCTTTCTAAATTACTGCAAGACATGTAATGCAGCTGACAAAGGGAAGTTCTTATTACAACAATGTCAGCAATAAACCTACATAGATGGCCGATATCAAAAACAACTGGAATAAATACAGAAACTCAAGAGCTGATATTGAAATACTACAAATTGCCTGATCAGCTCTCGAAACTGCATATTAACCATCCTGGGGAGGGGGGGGGGGGGTTTGCAGCTAATTGAATGCGCAAAATAGGACAGTCAGGAAACAAGAAGATTGGAAAAATGATTATCTGCATTCTGCATTAAATACATGTATCAAATAAGTTGTTTCATAAAAAAATTAAAAATAAATAAATTGATAAAGTTAAAAAACTTAAATTAAGATACGCTTTTTTGTCTTTCATCTATTGTCCAATGTATCAATTGGTGCTTCTTCAATAAAAAGTCTCTTTAAAAATTCATAATATTTTTTTCTTTGTAAATATAAACTTTACCTGACCGGGAATTTTAGTTTTGGGATTTTTAACTCCAAGTCCTACACCCCATCTAATTATATAAGTAAGTAAGTAAGTAAGTAAATAAATAATTGATCTATAAAGCAAAAACATACAAAATTAAAGGGTTCAAGGAGGAAAATTTTAAAGTTATAGGTTGATTTATATATTTTTCAATTCACATATTTTCATAAAAATTAACAAAAAATTACCTAATATCTCTGGGAGCACACTCAACAAACAGCTGTTTATCTGTTTTCAACATTTCCCTCCTATAGTGTCATCATTTCAGTTAATTTATTGGATTTCCTTTCTATAATGTTATTATTATCGATAATTTATTGAATTTCCTTCCAATAATGTTATTATTTTAGCTAATTTATTGGAATTCCTATCTTAAGTGTGATCATTATAGTAAATTTATTGGATTTCCTTCCTATAATGTTATCATCATAGTTAATATATTGGATTTCCTTCCTATAATGTTTTAATCATAGTTAATATATTTGGATTTCATAGTTAAAATATTGGATATCCTTCCTTTCATGTTATCATCATAGTTAATATATTGGATTTCCTGCCTATAATGTTATCATTATAGTTAATTTATTGGATTTCCTTCCTGTAATGTTATCATCATAGTTAATACATTGGATTTCAGTCCTATAATGTTTTCATCATAGTTAATATATTGGATTTCCTTCCTATAATGTTATCATCATAGTAAATATATTGGATTTCCTTCCTATAATGTTATCATCATAGTAAATATATTGGATTTCCTTCCTATAATGTTATCATCATAGTAAATTTATTGGATTTCCTTCCTATAATGTTATCATCATAGTTAATATATTGGATATCCTTCCTTTCATGTTATCATCATAGTAAAAATATTGAATTTCCTTCCTATAAAGTTATCATCATAGTTAATATATTGGATTTCCTTCCTAGGAAGTTATCATCATAGTTAATATATTGGATTTCCTTCCTATAAAGTTATCATCATAGTAAATATATTGGATTTCCTTCCTATAAAGTTATCATCATAGTAAATAAATTGGATTTCCTTCCTATGAAGTTATCATCATAGTTAATATATTGGATTTCCTTCCTATAAAGTTATCATCATAGGTAATGACTAATGTATTGAATATCCTTAACTCTGAGGCTCTAAATAACAATTGCATGAAAATATTGTTTATATATTTCTCAAATGTTTCCCAAATGAATCAATTCCCATATATATTCCCAATTTGATATGATTTGATATTCCGAAGTGTAAATGTTTATCCTTTTCTTTTCAAAATGTATTTTGAAAATGTCATTTGAGCTTTTTTGGTGATACTCAGATTAAAAATGTACTTTTTGAAATAATTGAAAAAAATTTCAATAAAAAATTATTAATTGCTAATCTGACAAACCTTAGGAATTGATTTTGAGAGAATTTGAGACAGCATCCTCTGCAGACTATATCTCTGCATACATCCTTCCATATACTTTCCTTGAAGTTTCCAACCTTAATACATTGTACGCTGTACAGTTAGTGCTAGAGATTGTCAAAATGTTGTATTTTAAATCTGTTCATACATGCTTAGTCTTTTTGTAGCTCTTCTTATCTCTAAAACCCGAAAATGGGTTCAGTACTCAGTAGTGATTTAAATATTACTGAACTCAGATTCTAGATTAAAACTTTTAATTTCCTTCAACTCAGAACGTTGAAAACCTTAGAAATAAATACCTTTCGACCTAACTTTTTGGCCTTCATAGGATCTTTTTCCTTCATTATTTCATTGAACACCGTAAAATCTTTAAACAGCAGCGCCTAGAAAAAAATGATTTTTCTAGATTTTTCTGAAAACATTTGGAACGAATTATTTTTTTATTTTTACCTTGCTTGCATGCATATATTGCTCGACATTCTCAAACCTAAATCAAACAATAAAAAACTAAATATGTTTAATGTCTATAGAGTTAGGAATAAAAAGTATTAATACTTGGATTTAAGTTTTGAAAAGTACTGAATTGTGCAGTATAGACTATAGATGGCAATCTTGACATGGAAAAGGTCAATTGAAAGTGAAACTAGTTTGGCATCTTTTTGAAAAGTTATTTTTATTTTGGAATTAATATCTCTGACCGAACAGAATTATCAGGTTCTCTGGTGGAATTTATCTCATCTTGAAGTAAATCAATTTCTCAAAACAACTTTTAAAAAAATTTAAGTGATATTCACATATTATTTTTTTACTAACGTGGATTTATTTCAGTTTGAAATTTTAGCATTATTTCACTTTTTAGACTATTGACAAGGAAAAAAGAAGTTTTTAACCCTGATATGCAAAGCAATTACTTTGCTTTTACTCTTTGGGTGCAAAATAAAAACTAGAGGAATTATAAGGTCGAAAAGTCGTACCAATATTTCTGTATAAATTTTACCTTTGTATATATATGTCTAGATTTTAAAATTGTTTGGTTGAAAAATTGATAAATCGATTTATTCATTGATTAATTTTTAATTTACTGATTATCTAATTGATTGATTTACTGATTATCTAATTGATTATTCCTTTGTCAATAAAGAATTGAGGATCCCAGAACTCCGAGGCATAAAAGTTAGAGAACACACCCTAAGCAGTTCATTGTTAACAATATCAACAATTAATAGTTAACAATATAAACAAGTATATAGTTAACAATATAAACAGGTATATAGTTAACAATATAAACAGGTATATAGTTAACAATTTAAACAGTGAATAGTTAACAATATTAACAGGTATATAGTTAACAATATAAACAGGTATATAGTTAACAATATAAACAGGTATATAGTTAAAAATTTAACCACATAAATGATAAATCAAACAAAATATTAGAACATAAAAATATAACAATAAAAGAGATAACACAACGTAAACCTGGTAAAAAGTGTGGAATCCATCGTATTCAATATTCTCATATATATTTTCCATCTCAATATTCTTCTCTACTACCGCCATAGTTTCTAAATCTAATATAGTTTGTTTTTAAATCGTATTTTCAAATAACTCCATTTTTTAGAGTGGCTTGTCTTAATATCCCTACCCTTATGCCTGATAAGAATGCATGAGATATCCATAAACTTTTCTTGGCAAATTTAATTGATAATGCGCATTTGTGCTCCAGAAAAAGTGGAGGAAAATTTCAGAATTTACGCTTTAAAAGATATTGAATACCCTTTATTGGACATAAGATGCAGAAATATAGGTGTATCACTGCGGCTACACTAGTATACTGACTAGTAGTGGGTTAATGTGAAGGTATTTATATACTCCAGTTAACCATGGTGAAACACAGTATAGTAAACCATGTGAAAAACAAAGCATAACATTGTGAAATGAAGGCAAAAGGGGGGGGGTGAGATATAAGGTGAAAAAAATTAGACAAACTATATATATATATATGTATGTATTATATTGCATTGTGCAATTGCATCTTTTGACAGATGTAAATTAATTTATAAAGATAAGAAGTGGATAATATTCATTTGCGTTTGGATTGTTAAATATACGGAGCTAAAAGAACAACATTTTTTCGCAACATCGAATTTTCCTAAATCATTTCGAAATTACTTGGTGCCCAATAAATCTTGATGATTTATAAATGGACAGATCTACATCATTTTTTTTATATTTTTTCAATTTTTAAGCATGCTAAAATCCAATTTTTTTCAAATTTTATCCCAATATTTGTTTTTTACAAGCAGCTTCAAGATTTGCATGTTAAATAATTTATTCAACCAATAACGTATTCACTCTTTTTCCCAGGAACTATATTATAGCATCACCAACAAGAAAATAGACCACGCTGTGAAAGCTTAAAAACGAGTAATAAAAAAGTCAAACGCCAGGCCGGAAGGTTTTCAAAAAGATTACATAACATTTTTAGATTTTTATAAGATAAAAAAATTTAAGATGTCGGAGAAAACGTCTTTAGAAATTGCTAAAACATTTTGTCGAAAAATAGTTTTGAGTTTTTTATTTCCACCTTTTTAATATTAAAATGAAATTAATTAAAAAAAATATTTAGAAGAGAAATCTGATCTTGCTGAAACATCTAGCCGATATTGCTCGCAGGTATAAACAGTAACAAAATATATATTTAATTAAAAGAAACTCGAAATGCACAATGTTTTTTAAAAGTTTTTTATTGCGATGCTTTTCGTACCTTTCCATTTCACGTTTGATCTTAAAATTGAAGTAATAATGAAGTATAAAAAGTTGTACTTTTAGAGTGTATCTAGTTATTTATCATTTATTATTTAATATCTTTTAAGAAAAACTAATTTTACAGAAGCTTTAATAAGACAAGTGCTTTGATAAAAGACAGATATGATTATTCATTTTTTGTTATTTTGAGTATTTTCGTTTTCTAATTTTATTTAATATTCCAAAGCTTTTGCCTGTTTATTCAGAACTCATATTTTTACTAAATGTGCCTGAAAGTGTTAAAAAATTCATAGGATAATAGAAGACATACAAACTACACTGATTATATCATTTGTCAATGGAAAATAATTCCTCCCCCTCACATCTTCAAACATTTTTTGGAAAAATAAATGATGGGAAAGGGACAAAATGATGTTTAAAAATGGTAAATATTGCAGATTAAAACCTTATTTTTCATTCAATAAAAAAATAATTTCTTCATCAACAACATGAAAAAATATTTTTTTTTAAATTTAAATTATAATTTCAGTAAAAGAATTGATGATGGGAATGCAAGGAAAATGAACTTGAAGGATTTCTACCTTCAGATACTTGTAAACCCCAGGTACCTACCTTCAGATACTTGTAAATCCCATGTACCTACCTTCAGATACTTGTAAATCCCATGTACCTAACTTTAGATGCTTGTATACCCTTGGTACCTACTTAACTAACCTTTAGATACTTGTAAACCCCAGGTACCTACCTTACCTTCAGATACTTGTAAACCCCAAGTATTCGCCTTTCCTTCAGAAACTTGTAAACCCTAATTACCTACCTTCAGATACTTGTAAGCCCCAGGTACCTATATTACCTTCAGATATTTGTAAACCCCAGGTACCTACCTTACTTTCAGATATTTGTAAACCCCAGGTACCGTCCTAACCTTCAGATACATGTAAACCTTAGGTACCTACCTACCTAATCTTCTGATACTTGTAAACCCCAGTTACTTACCTTACCTTCAAATACTTGTAAACCCCAGGTACCTACCTTACCTTCAGATATTTGTAAACCCCAGGTACCGTCCTAACCTTCAGATACATGTAAACCCTAGGTACCTACCTACCTAATCTTCTGATACTTGTTAACCCCAGGTACCTACCTTACCTTCAGATAATTGCAAACCCCAGTTATTACCATACCTTTAGATACTTGTAAACCCCTATTACCTACCTTCAGATACTTGTAAACCCCAGGTACCTACCTTCAGAAAAAACTGACAGAAATTCAAATTGCAATAATGTTTTTTTTATTTTTATTTAGGCTCCGTAGAAAAGTTCAAGTTGCACCGATCCAAGGTCATGAAATTTAACTGAAATATGGTTTTTCCCAATATTTGTAATAAGTGACATGGATAAATTTAGATATTGATTTATCAGTTTTCTAACTTATGTAGTACAAGCTGAAGTGCCCCGGCGTTGCCTGTGGAATAAAATTTTTTTTAAATTACTTTTTTTGATTTTTTTAAGCTTATGTAGCGAGTGTCACCCCCTGGCTACCCATGGGTTTACTCAAAAAATGCCAGCCCATTCGGTCCAACCGTCTGGCAGGCTATAGGGAAAAGAAAAACAAATGTCTTGTTTTACTAAATAGATATATATATATATGAGCAATTTGTAAAGGAAAGATTTTCTAAAAATCATTTTTGAATTGTAACAAAGCTCTAATTATTTAATTGTAACTGTAACTTTATTTAACCCTTTTGTAATTGATGACTCAATGACCAATAAAATTACAAATCTTTTTATTTCAAACTTGTTACATGGAATATTGTTCTTAAGCATTTGTCATTTTTAAATTGCATTCAATCAAACTTTAAAAATTCCGATCTCTCCAAATGGTAAAAAAAAACAAGATTTTGATGTTTTGTACTTAAGTAGTTTTTAAGCTTATTTCACCCAACATAAGAAAATAAATATATGAGATAGATTATTAAAGATTATTTTGAACCCATGGAACCCTAGAGCTAGTTATATTGATCCAATTATCCGACCTAATGGAAACCTCGAGCTAGTGATATTGATCTAATTATCCGACCTAATGGAAACCTCGAGCTAGTGATATTGATCTAATTATCCGACCTAAGGGAAACCTTGAGCTAGTGATATTGATCTAATTATCCGACATAATGGAAACCTTGAGCTAGTGATATTGATCTAATTATCCGACCTCGAGCTAGTGATATTGATCTAATTATCCGACCTAAGGGAAACCTTGAGCTAGTGATATTGATCTAATTATCCGACCTAAAGGAAACCTTGAGCTAGTGATATTGATATAATTATCCGACCTAAGGGAAACCTCGAGCTAGTGATATTAATCTAATTATCCGACATAATGGAAACCTTGAGCTAGTGATATTGATCTAATTATCCGACCTAATGGAAACCTCGAGCTAGTGATATTGATCTAATTATCCAACCTAAGGGAAACCTTGAGCTAGTGATATTGATCTAATTATCCGATCTAATGGAAACCTCGAGCTAGTAATATTGATCTAATTATCCGACCTAATGGAAACCTCGAGCTAGTGATATTGATCTAATTATCCGACCGAATAATAAAATAGTTTTTATCCTTAAACCGCGTAGTCTTTTTATAAATAATTCTAATAATAAAAACTTTCAAGATTTTAAAACTGTATTATGTTGAAGTTTGCTTTTATTAAACTTTGCAATATCTTATAAATTGAAAAGCGATCAAATAACAATATTGTAGTTCGTTTTACACCATTTTGTGCATATATCTTGTCAGAGTTTAATTTGACATAATGTAAGAAATGTTTAGAATAATAATGTATAAATCCACTTGCTCTCGTTAGAGCATTGACCCTTGCATTATCTGATCCCACTACCAGAACATTTTAGAACCTTCTCCTTTAGTCTAGTTCAGCCAGGGGCGTATTCAGGAATTTGTCCAGGGGGGGCTTACATTTTTTTCTTTCCAGGAGGGGCTAAACACCCGTTGGGGCATGAAAACCCCCTGAAATCAATAGATTTCACTGGTCCAGGGGGGCTTAGCCCCAATAGCCCCCCCCCTGAATACGCCTCTGAGCTCAGCGTGCCTTAATTCTGTGGCAATAATAATGTCATTTTATTTTTATTTTTAACCTCTAAAATAGTGTAAATAAAATAAGAACCAACATATATTTAAAAATGTAGACAACAAAATTCAATAAGGATTAAAGAGAGCAATATTGCATAACAGTTATAATTATAACATATATTTCCTAAGAATGCAGAATTTAACATAAGGAACAGTTTACAAATGCGTAGAAAATAGGGGGGGGGGAGCAAATGCGGGGGGTGAATAGACTGCTGCCCCCCCTTATCCGAATCGCCAATGAAAATAGGCTTTTGTGGGAAATAATTTATTTTACATTAACAACCTTTTCGTAAAAGAAATTGAATCTTCGCCACAAACTCAAATCTTTGCAACCTGATGGTGTAAATATTTAATATTTAAACTTAAGATTGTTTAATCCAATACAATTAAAAGTTTGACATATCTAAGGTCTACGCCATTGGGTTAAGATTTAGGGAAAACAAAGTTTGTTGTAGAGACTCAATTTTTGTCAACCTTTTTGAATGAGACGCCATGCAAATATTTTTGTCAGCCTTTTTGAATGAGACGCCATGCAAATATTTTTGTCAACCTTTTTGAATGAGACGCCATGCAAATATTGGGGCATACTTCAAAACTTAGAACCAGAATATCATCACATTTATCAACTTGACAAAATACAGATATAAATAAATCAATCCTTACTGGCAGAGAGCATAATATTTGATGTATCAACAAAACATTAATTTTGTATTTGTCCCGTGTGGTTTTTAATGCTAATGTGTCCAAGTGTGTCATACGAACATGGGAATAGAGGGACGACTTTAATATCGTTTTCTATTCACGGTGCATTCATTCATCAACTATGTTTTACTAATTTCATACTTCACTAATAAAATCATTCCAGGAATTCTTTAATTTTCTCAAAAGCTTTGTTACTTATACAACAAATACCAATCATATAAATTATGACGCAGTCATATAATTTCCAGAATATTGGGATCATACTCTAGAAAAGCTGTCTGATCTATGTTAATTTTCTAATCTTTACTCCAAGTCAATTCCGTCAACATCGTACTTGAGAAGTTCTTTGAGTTCTTTGATAATTTTCTTGTCACTTCTTGGCTCAACCTGGATAAAAAGTTCATAATAAAATTCAATAAATAAATAAATATGCATATAATATACTGTATACAAGGCGTGTACTTCAACGTTAAGAGGGGTGGTTTAGGTTTTGTATTAAAAGAGCTGGAGACGTATATGTTTAAACTAACCCCGTTCATGTGCCATGTCCGATTCACAACAAAGACTTCTGGTAGAAGAGACCTTTTGTCGAGTAAAAGTCAACTATTGTTTACTAGCAATATACTTTAGGACCGGGTACATATTTTCATTTCCGGATATGTCTCATCAACATCTAAATTTGACAATTAATAAATAATTAATTATTACTAATACAATTAATCACCTATTTATAAATTGAAGAAATTGTAAGTATTGCGATTTTAGCCGATATATCTATCTATCTATCTATCTATCTATCTATCTATCTATCTATCTATCTATCTATCTATCTATCTATCTATCTATCTATCTATCTATCTATCTATGGAATTTTTAAACATTATAGATCATTTATAAAGCGAAGTAGTCAATAAAGTATTAATAGCCAAGTGTTGGTCTATATTTACCTTGATAATAAACTCTCGAATATCCATACTATGCGCTAGATCCCGTATCTCCTGTGGAAAATAAATGAATTAATGAAGAAGATTCAGTGGAAAGGAAAGACAGTTGCAAAATGAAAAAGTAAACAACGGAAAGGAAAAAGATCTCTATGTAAAGAGGAGATGAAAGAATACAAATAAATGAATAAAGAAAAGGAAAGAAAAAATGACTCAATGAGTAGAGAAAATAAACCTTACAAAAGAAAAAACTTAAATATAATTATTGAGGATAAGAGTGAATGAACGCTCGTTCAGTACCTGGTCCCCGGAGCTAAGTAGGTTCCCTAATGTGATTAGAATCCTCTCCTCCGTCTCAACCTACAGATCAAACATCCAATACCAATCCAATTAAATCCTATCCAATCCAATTCAATCCAATCCAATACTATCAAATTATATCCAATCCAATCCAATCCAATCCAATCCAATCCAATCCAATCAAAACAAATCAAATCAAATTAAATCCAATTAAATCCTATCCAATCCTATCCAATCCAATTTAATCCAATCAAATACAATCAAATTAAATCAAATCCAATCCAATCCAATCAAATTAAATCAAATTAAATCAAATCCATTAACATCACAGATATTCCAAGTCAATTCAAGCAAATATTATAAGATGAGTTGATAAAAGAAAATGAAGATTAATTAAAAATATTAAACTTTTTATTTAATTTTTACCTGAACAATGGTTGGTGTTACACGTGTAAGAACTGAAGAGAGAAGAAGAATTTTTATTTCTAAACTTTTATCATCTTCATCCCTAGACCTGAACAGTGAACACAATTAACTGATGAAACCAATAATTTAAAAAACACGAGAAAAACATCAACATTTATCTAAAGCTTTTTTATTTACTAGTAAAATCTAAATTTAACGTGAAATATAGAGTAAAATGCGAGAAGCATTTCGAAAATAAGTATTTACGTTTTATTACACATACATAGATCTGCATTGTTTTTTTGTTTAAAAGTTTAAAAGAGATTATTTTTATTCAGACTGATCAGAATTTAGTATTTTTGAAATAATTTCAAGTGACCCCAATTAAAAGCGGGAAATACCCCTTTAAAAAAAGTGCCCTTTAAACTTTCTTTGCTTGATCAATAATGTTAGAGATATCGTCGTCGTTCTAGCTTAAACATGCTTAATTTTAAAAATGTCCTCCATTGTTTCCAAACAGCAGAAACTCTGAAGAGAACACAATTGAAAATGTTAGTTTTTTAAAGAAATAAAACATGGATACCTCATTCTTTTTGATTAGACAAAGATTTCAAGAATATTTAGCGTATTGGACTCGGAGTCGGACATGCCATGATGATCTTAACCTGTTATTTGTATGGTGCAAGACAAGGTTGTGGAGGAAGGTGACGATATAGAGCTCCAGCTTCTTGTGCGAGGAGGGGAGGAGAGAAACTAATCTCTCAATCACACTCTCAACCTCAACCTTGCTGTACTTTTATTTATTAGATTAGATTGACAAAAACTTATTTGGGACCGAGTTTCAGATGCGTTTTTCTTAAAAAAACATTTTGTTAAGATATGTATTATTAAATTTTGTTTTGTTTTTCGGAGAAGTTCGGCTAAAAATGCTAAATTAACAAAAACAATATCATTATTAAAAAAATTAATTTAGTAAAAAAATAATGTAATTAGAAATTCCTCATCAATAATTAGAGCTTTAAAGGAAATGACTTAAAACGTTCACAATACTCAAATATGTATGAACTTAAATATCTCTGGATTTGAACTTTTTTGCTTAGGCATCATTCCTTTAAAATATCAACTAGCTACTCTACAAAGAAAAATAAAGTAAGCAAAACCTGACAAAAATTTTCAATTAAAGTTTCGATCTTTAAAAGCCCTCAGCGGTTAAATAGACATAGTTGTCTTCTTAATTCCAAAAATTAGGTTAATTCGGTAGAGGTCAAAAATTAGGTTGATTCGGTAGAGGTAAAAAATTAGGTTAATTCGGTAGAGGTCAAAAATTAGGTTGATTCGGTAGAGGTCAAAAATTAGGTTGATTCGGTAGAGGTCAAAAATTAGGTTAATTCGGTAGAGGTCAAAAATTAGGTTGATTCGGTAGAGGTCAAAAATTAGGTTAATTCGGTAGAGGTCAAAAATTAGGTTAATTCGGTAGAGGTCAAAAATTAGGTTAATTCGGTAGAGGTAAAAAATTAGGTTATATCGGTAGAGGTCAAAAATCCCTTCAAAAACTTGATTGTTAGTGTGAATGTAATGATCGATTACCTCGTATGTTCCGATATGGAGATGATATTAGCAAGCGCAGCTGTTGCAAGCATGGCGTTGGTATCTCCGACCTTTAGATTCTCCAGGAGTATATCCAGCACACTTTCTACCTCAACCTCACATTCATTCAACCTCAGGCACTTCTGCCTAAATATTTACAGATTTAGAATAGTAAAACATAAATAAATCTTTTAAACACTTGTTTACACAATACAAAATTAAAAATTATAAAGAATTCCACTCTCCCATCTGAACTAGAAATATTCGAAGACGAAGAAACATTCATTTCCTTGTCACACTTTCATTATTTTTTTCAGTAATTTCACTTTTTTCAGAATTATTTAAATTTTGATCCCCTTGATGTCCATTCCTCCTGGGGAGAAGTGACGCAGAACAACTTATGTTCTTTAAAAATAAAACATTGTTTGTTTTTTGGAGAATAAAACACTCAAGGATATATATTTTGGGAAATATTTCCCCCCCCCCCAAGAAAACAATTTTTAAGTATTTGGGGGAATTAAAAGTACTTAACATTGACTGGCAAGTTCTCCCACTTTTAATACTTTTGAACCCCAGAAAACTCCCCTTCTTTAAAAGATCATTTATTTCTTCAATTCGGCAAAATATTTAAATAAACTAAAAACATTCATTAAACAAATAGGTGTAAGATACTTTTCAAGAACATGTATACCCCTGTAGTGTAAACACCACGGTATACCTAAGTAGATCTAGAGCAGGAAACCTATGTTCAGGATTCCAGGATAGAACCTTGACAAGAACAGGGTAGCTCTCCTTAGAGATTCTCACTAAACCTTAATATAGAGATATAAAGAGATGTATGGAGATATAGACATATATAGTGATGCATAGAGATATATAGAGATATATAGAGATATACAGAGAACAACCAAAACAAAACCAACTTTTTTCAAAAACATTCTCTGATTATTTCTACTTTTATAACTTTATTACTTTTATTAAACAAATCCTCATATGAACTTGGGAATAAGTCGTCACTTACCTTTAGCAAGTCCAGAGAAAATGTTCATCTCGATCTCAGTTAGTTTGTTCTCTTCCTAAACAATTTACTGTGAATAAGATAGGAAATTAACTTTTATCTGAATTAATCGAACGGATCATTTAAATTGAAATTTTCCCTTTACTTCAATTTTTGCATGTATACTAATTTTAATGTTCTATGATCAGGACAGGAAAATAAATTTCCAGTTAACTTGTATCTCTAGGTATTTACTGAGGCTCCATAGGTACCCCATTATATTGTAAAGATCAAATGGAACTCCTATATACTGAGCGTACCTTTGGAGCCTGGGTATCCTTATTAAACTCTCGAGGTACCCCTTTATACTAAAAGAACCTCTTGGTATCCAGTATACTGACAGTAGTAGGTACCCCAATATACTCTATTTTGTCTATTTAGGTTCTAAGACGTGGCCCTCTATTTATAATGACTTGGCCGATTCACAAAGGTACCCATTAAACCTTTTAACTAGAATGATGGATTACAAAGTTTCATTCTTAGAAACGTTTGTAATTGGTTTTAACTTTGTTTGCAATCTGTTTTTTACAATAAATATGATTTATTTTCATTCAAATTTTAAAACGCCACAAAATGGTCAGGATGTACGATGTAAAGTCAGCTGCGTTGAGTTAAAACTGTAAGCTAGCGTATATTCCAGTTTTTCCAGTAGTTTGTACAGTTTAGCTTGTAAGCCGTAGATGATCAGACAATGGTTTAATCAATCTGATATTCTATAGTTGATGGATTCCTTGACATTCCGTCTACTGTCCCTTTAAAAATATTCAAATTTACCTGTGCATTGAACTCCTTCATCTTCTTCATGATGCCCTCGACGTTGAGTGGGTTGTCTAATAGGACCGGGGTTTTCACCGGGAACACTTTGGTTGTAACCTCGGTATGCAGGGACGATGTTCCATTAGTTTGAGTAAAGGATCGGGTACTTGAGCTCTGCGGAAGGCCTATATTTACAATATTGCAATGATGGAGAATAATAAACTTTAAAGGGAATGTTAATGTAATTTCAAATGACACTATATTTCAAGTGGTACATCCCTATCCATAACAATACTGTTAACAACTTTAACTGTAAATAAACTGTAAAAGGGAAAAATCGTTGTCATCTTAATTCCAGAAGGCAATTTTAATCGTGAAACTTCTTTATTACTTTTCCGAAAAAGGGTGAAAGGCCAGGGTACCGATGTATCTCGGATATGTAACTATAAACTTCGATTGTCGACAATATCGTAAATAAATATGTTAGTCATGATTACACTAATTAAAAATATATTTCTTCTTACCATTCCTTTCGATTGCGTCTCCCATGGTGAATGGTATTGAGTTGCCTCTGGGAGTCATTTGTTGTATCATTGGAGCCAACATCTGCCCCATTGGGGTAGATAAAACTTCATAGGGTAAATCTGAACAGATTATCTTCATTTCTTGTTTGTAGTTGTAATGTATATATTGTTATTTGATCATCTAATCTCAAAAACGTTTTAATGGGGAAAAATTGAGAATCTATACTATAGTTGCATGTTAAGAGGCCTTTTAAAACAAATTTGAAGCTTTTAAAGAAATGAAAATAACATCATTTAAATTACGGATGTATCCTTGAACATGTTCCTACCTAGAATATATTGGGGAATCCCTTTCCCCGTCAGAAATTGTGCAGTCTCGTGAGAGAAATTGTTACAGTTGTGGTGAAATAGGTCATACCTCTCACCCTTAAACCTAATCAATCAATCAATCAATCAATATTTTTCTATCAGCATTTGATCCACACAATTCACTAAGATAAATTTATATAAAATTCAATAAGTCGGTTCCAATTCCTTAATTAATTTTTAGTTAATTTTCCGTGACCCTAAATTCAAAGATGACATTACCCGATTCACAACGGTACCCTTGACATCTTTATCTAATCAACCTGGAAAATTTTGTAATTTTTCTAGTTAGAAGTTTTAAACCCTAATAATTCCTGTATTTTTTTAATAAAAAAGGCACAAATCACTTTTGTATGGTTTCTCACCATAATTGTAAATAATAAGTTTAGTTTTTTAAATCATAAACATTCACATCTAATTTATACTTAACCAGCTTTTAAGGATTCAGTTGTGAATCAGGCATTGCCATCCTTTCATGGAGGGTCACTTGAAATAACGCTTATTATCCCATTTATTTAATCTCTGAATTTGATATTTTAAAAGAGCGATAACTGAACCTGTCTTTTGAATGGGTGAGAAGGTATTCATTAAACACCTCGAATGGAATCTGAGTTTCCCCGAGATCTTCAATCTTTAAAGGTTGACCTGCAACAGAAAAGACATAATTTTTGTTCGTACGTCGAAAAACAAATGTTGCAACTGAAAAAAAATAATGGGATTTGTGTGTGTGTGTTTAGGGGGGCAGCACACTTTCTACCTCAACCTCACATTCATTCAACCTCAGGCACTTCTGCCTAAATATTTACAGATTTAGAATAGTAAAACATAAATAAATCTTGGCAATGAAAATGTACATTAACGTCGACGTTTTAAATCTCAAGCAGAAAAAAAACATTAAACAAAACGACTTGACTATATTCATTTTAAACTACTTTTTGTGATATCAGTGATTATTTTAAACATAAAAGTTATTTTCTTTTGAAACCCGTTTTTAATTGATCTACAAAGACTGTCAATTAATTATAAATAGACACTAGACAGCTCTTTAGGTCAGGATGGAAGAGCGCAAAGAGAACTTATTTAATATTAAATAGTTAACAATCCATTAATGTTTTATGTTACCTAGCATGGTGGTGCCTGGTGGGACAGATTCTATTCCAGCAGAACCAAAATAATATTCACGATCGTAAACCACCACAGCAGTGTGCCATAGAGCTTCCAGGGGTCGTCCTGTACAATACACAATTTTAAATATACATTATGTGGAAAATAAATCGACCATTCTTACATTTAAGGTTTTCAGCGCCAAGGATTTTCATAATTTTGTCAATCGAATTTAAATTGAGTGTTTATTGAAAGTTTTCGAAGAGAGAGAGATAATTTCCTATTGTACGCTTTTTTAACCCTGTTAGANTCTAATAAAAGAAGGGAAAAGGATAAGCTTATCAAAATAATTTAAATTGTTCTGAATGTTACTTGTTGCTGTACGATGGTTCATTAGAGTTATTAATCTAATATAAGAAGGGAAAAGGATAAGCTTATCACTTGGACTTTGTTGCTCATATTTCCGCTTTCAGTTTAAATTTCCGCTGCAATTTATCTGAAGAACAGAAAGAAGTATTTTTGTTAGTTATTTTTTATTGAGAAAAAAATTGTTTAAAAATATGAAACAAAAAGGAGAAACTCGTACTTAGAGATTGACAATTACTAAAAAGATAAAGCTCAATTTGATAAGCCGTTTTTTTGGTAAAGAATTCCAAAAATATTTTAGTATTTCAAATCAAATTAAAGTATTTTAAAGTAAAATGTTCTTTAAGAATAAAACAAAATTCAAAACTAAGTCTTACTTTGAACTCGACTTATAAAAAACTAAAATTTCAATGACAGGCAGTTTTTTGGCTTTCTGCCGAAATGTTTATATAATATAGCAGACGAATGTTCTAGATCTATAACGTAAAGTACGACGGGGCATTCCAGCATCAATATATGTCGTCTTTTATATAATTTCAATAAATATTTTTTGAAAGTGGATTACGTCTGGAACGTCTAGAATTCCTAGAATAAAGCGCGAAATGGGATTCTGAAATAATTATTAAATGACGTTTCTTACATTTTATATTTGTTCCGTATTTACTGATCTGGAAAAAATATGTGCACATAAAATGAGATCATATGGTGGTGTATTTTTCGACCTTCACATATCCGCCATACTCCACTTCTGACCTACGCCAAATCCGCTATACTACACATCCGACCTACTAGCACGTGGTATTACAGCTGCTATATGGACTTGTGGCCGCAGCGCCCGGCCCCCTAGCCTGTCCTAGCCGCGGCGCTCGGCCCCCTAGCCTGTCCTAGCCGCAGCGCTCGGCCCAGAAATTGTCTTAACCTAACCTAACCCTCAAATAATACTAAAATAAACAGCTGGCGTAGGTCCGATATTGCAGTAGGTCGGAAAGTTAGTAGGTCAGAAGTTCAGTAGGGGGGATGTTGCGTATAGACGATGTAACATTACCGATCATATGTATATATGTATATATGTATATATATGTATGTGAGGTCTTGATAAGAACTTTGTGAAGGGTAAAATTACATCGTCTATCCGCAACATCCCCTCTTCTGAACTTCTGACCTACTAACTTTCCGACCTACTGCAATATCGGACCTACACTAGCTGTTTATTTTTGTATTATTTAAGGGTTAGGTTAGGCGAGCGCTGCGGCTAGGACAGGCTAGGGGGCCGAGCGCCGCGGCTAGGGCAGACTAAGGGGCCGGGCGCTGCGGCCACAACGGCCACAAGTCCATACAGAATCTGTAAAACAAAGTGCTAGTTATAGGTCGGATCTGTAGTATGGCGGATTTGGCGGAGGTCAGAGGTGGAGTATAGCGGATTTGCGTAGGTCGAAAAATACACCACCATGGATCGGATTCGTAGGTCGAAAGATACACCATCGCACTCAGGCACTATGCACATGATATGCACTGGCAGTATATGTAAGGTCCAACTGGAGTAGGGACATCAGAAGGGTTCGTGAACCAGACCATGAGGGTATAGATTTCATTTCGCCCCCCCCTCATCCGCATGGTAAATTATGGGAACGTCCATGATGGGAGGTACTCGCTCAATCATCTGACCTAATGTTTTTATAATAATGATAATAATCATAATAATCATAATAATAATAATAAACATTATTAATAATAATACTGACAAAAATAATAATAATAATGATAATAATCATAATAACAACAATTATAATAATAAACATTATTAATAATAATACTAATTAGCTGGATTGCCCGACGGTACCCAAGTTTATATTTTTCATAGTCAAAGTTGCTTCCGCCGTTTACACTGGCTTGGTGTTAAATCATGATTTTAGCTGAAGTGACCAGTGTTGCCAGCGGAATTAAAATAAAAAACTGACCTAAAAAACTCAAAAAGGGTCAAAATTAATGTCTACAGACTACGAAACGAGATTTTTAAATTATCACACATTATAGTTTATTAAGATAGATATTTTGCCTGTTTTGCAATATGTTTTCTTTCCCTTGAGAAGCTTTTTGCAACATAACAGCTGGAGGTATAAGATGTAGAAATTTGAGTTAAACATTTAAATAAATGAACTACTGAATAGTCAATACGTATTTCTAATACAGGGCAAGTATGAATCAAGCATGAAAATCTTCAGTTTTCCCAAAACTAAAAAAAACTCCCCTGCAAGCTTGAGGATGAGTACAAACAGCTTCTCTTATGTAATTTAAATTTGTCTGAATGTTACTTGTTGCTGTACGATGGTTCATTAGAGTTATAAATCTAATAAAAGAAGGGAAAAGGATAAGCTTATCAAAATAATTTAAATTGGTCTGAATGTTACTTGTTGCTGTACGATGGTTCATTAGAGTTATTAATCTAATAAAAGAAGGGAAAAGGATAAGCTTATCAAAATAATTTAAATTTGTCTGAATGTTACTTGTTGCTGTACGATGGTTCATTAGAGTTATTAATCTAATAAAAGAAGGGAAAAGGATAAGCTTATCAAAATAATTTAAATTTGTCTGAATGTTACTTGTTGCTGTACGATGGTTCATTAGAGTTATNTCTATCTATCTATCTATCTATCTATCTATCTATCTATCTATCTATCTATCTATCTATCTATCTATCTATCTATCTATCTATCTATCTATCTATCTATCTATCTATCTATCTATCTATCTATCTATCTATCTATCTATCTATCTATCTATCTATCTATCTATCTATCTATCTATCTATCTATCTATCTATCTATCTATCTATCTATCTATCTATCTATCTATCTATCTATCTATCTATCTATCTATCTATCTATCTATCTATCTATCTATCTATCTATCTATCTATCTATCTATCTATCTATCTATCTATCTATCTATCTATCTATCTATCTATCTATCTATCTATCTATCTATCTATCTATCTATCTATCTATCTATCTATCTATCTATCTATCTATCTATCTATCTATCTATCTATCTATCTATCTATCTATCTATCTATCTATCTATCTATCTATCTATCTATCTATCTATCTATCTATCTATCTATCTATCTATCTATCTATCTATCTATCTATCTATCTATCTATCTATCTATCTATCTATCTATCTATCTATCTATCTATCTATCTATCTATCTATCTATCTATCTATCTATCTATCTATCTATCTATCTATCTATCTATCTATCTATCTATCTATCTATCTATCTATCTATCTATCTATCTATCTATCTATCTATCTATCTATCTATCTATCTATCTATCTATCTATCTATCTATCTATCTATCTATCTATCTATCTATCTATCTATCTATCTATCTATCTATCTATCTATCTATCTATCTATCTATCTATCTATCTATCTATCTATCTATCTATCTATCTATCTATCTATCTATCTATCTATCTATCTATCTATCTATCTATCTATCTATCTATCTATCTATCTAATCTGTATTTGAACACCAAGGTATAATATTCCAAACATTCACACATTCCACTGCTATCAATCCATCCATTTATCTATCATCTATCCTTTATCTATTCATCCAACCATCCTCTTCCATCTATCCATATATCCGGCCATCCATGCATCTATCTAGATCATCCATGCAGCCATGCTTTTATTCTTTTATCCAATGTAAAAACTTTCTGTCTATTTTTCCATCACTGTTTAGTTTTTCCCTCCATTTTCCATTCTTAGAGCTATCCTTTTATTTATCTGTCATTCCATTAATCTATTAAGTCTATCCTGTTAGTCACGTTTTCTTCAACTTACTTGTCTATCAATCTATTTGTCCATCTTTCTATCTGTTTATAATTCTTCATTCTTTCTGTCTATTCTTTCTGTCTATTCTATCTGTCCATCATTATCTCTGTCCATCATTCTCTTTGTCCATCATTCTCTCTGTCCATTATTCTCTCTGTCCATCATTCTCTCTGTCCATCATTCTCTCTGTCCATCATTCTCTTTGTCCATCATTCTCTCTGTCCATCATTCTCTCTGTCCATGTTTCTATCTTTCCATCATTCCATCTGTCCATCATTCTCTCTGTCCATCATTCTATCTGTCCATCATTCTCTCTGTCCATTATTCTATCTTTCCATCATTCCATCTGTCCATCATTCGCTCTGTCCGTCGTTCTTTCTGTCCATTATTCTAACTGTTCATGTGTTGAACACTAAGCTTGTTCATGTATTGAACACTAAGCTTGTTCGTGTGTTGAACTCGTTGAACACTAAGGTATGTAAAGTATGCAGCTAAGCATGTGCCTAGCAGTTGGACGAACTTAAAGAAAAGAATAAAAAAATTAATTAAGGATTTTTAGAAAATTTGCATCCGGCGGAATGACTTGTACATTCTCCTTCTGCTTTGTTTATACAACAAAATTTTAAAACACTTTTTCACTTTATGTATTTCGCTATATATGTTTATATTTTTATGTATGTTTGTAGTAAATACCTTACTCCATAACAGTTTCTCTAACATGTATCTATCCAGGGACAACTCGTCAGCTATCAATGTCAACAGGGACACAAGCTCTTATGCCAAACCAATGGGCACGATCCTCAACTTATAGCACAGTTGAAAAAGGCGCAGTTAAGTTATATATATCACAGGATAAACCTAATCCTGCTACGAATTTATTTGAAACGCAGTTCAAATGAATAATGGGTTTTACGCAAAAGTTTACAAACATAGATAGTTAATAGTGTACAACGTACTGCAGGTTTACAGAATATAGTGTTACCCGATATGTATTACATGTTGTCCGGTACTTATTGTTACTCCCGCGGTTTACCCGCACTTAGACGATTTTACCGGGAAACTAAATTTTTGCTCTAAAAGTCAACCCACTCAACTTAGAATCAGCCGAGTTCCCTAATCAAAATTTGAGGCAAATCGGTCCAGGTGTTACTGAGTTATAATCGGACAAACAAACAGACAGGACGACAGACAAACAGAGATAAGTACTTTATATGTATAGATTCTATTTTTCTTTTCTCTTTAATTTTAAGTTTATATTTCGTAGGTTTTTATATTATATACATTACAAAATATCTAATTTTGTCCAAAATGTTGCTTGTGATATAGAAAGATAATCTTTTTGATGTTTTAGCCTTCTAAAGAGAATACTTCATTACACAAGATGTACTATGACGGAGAGCAGACTTAACGATCTTGCACTTATGGCTCACTACTGAGAAAATCATTGAAATGTTTGTGCAAGCAAATCCCAGAAAATTGAAGTTTAAAAGAGTTGGTGAATATGTAGATGGAGTAAATTCTATCTAAAAATTTCAGAAGAAATTTCGTTTATAAGTGAAAATATGATTTTTTAATGATGCTATGATTATTGATTTACTTAGCTGTGATGGAGTTAAGTGATAAATTTATAAATTTATAGAGTAAAAATAATTTTTTTACTCTATAAGGTTAGTAACAACCAAAAATGTAGTCTTTTTGATGTATTTTATGGTGTTACTTGACTTTTTGAACAAAACAATTCCCGGGGGGGGGGGGCAAAAAGAAATCTTGCCCCCCCTGACTAAAATCCTGTGTACGCGCCTGAATGATACAGATATTAAATTGCCCGAGCACTAAATATCATTCAAATCGTATTTTTTGGTTTCAAGAAAAATTTAGTAAGTAAATTTAAAAAAAAAATAAGAAGAATAAATAACATTTAATGTATTTATAGTTACAGCCCTTAAATGACTATTCTATAAACTTACAGTTTAAAAACTTTACAATCTACGTAGAACTGTATAATACTATAAACTATAAACTGCATATTATAATATGTTTCACAAAAAAGTTTATTTTCTAATGTTTTCGGGAATAAAAATCATGAGATATATAGAGTAAACTAATGCTATGCATTTAACTAAGTTTGTCAGTAAATATTTAAAATTTGACGTTTACGGTTTATAATTTCAGGACTTTCTTGGAATTTGAGACTCATTGAGGTGGAGGCAGAATTTGAATTGTTTTATTTTATTTGATCAGATGGAAATCTTGAATGGGCAAAGCACTCGTTTGTTTTGGCTCAGGAAGATATAAAAATAATACAATTCAACTAAAACCCTTTCAAAATTATGATTTTTGAATTTTCATCTATATAAAAGTACATTCACGTACGTAATTTTAAAGTTTGTTGCTAAATATGTTATACCAAAAATATGCACAAAAGATATATTTATCATTATTTATTTCTAAGAATCGTTTTTCAATAAACCTAATTTTATTTATTTTGTTTGCCACACATGTTCCACTTTTAAAGTGCACAATGTATTTTTCTGTCTGAAAATATTTTTTAATTGATATTTTATTTCATACATTATACAATACATATTAACAACTATTTTTAAGAAGAACCCTCCCCCTTTCCCAGAGTATTTTACCCCTACAACCTTAGGTTCTCAGGACATTGCTACTATAAGACCGTTGCCTGTACGATGGTTCATTAGAGTTATAAATCTAATATAAGAAGGGAAAAGGATAAGCTTATCAAAATAATTTAAATTGTTCTGAATGTTACTTGTTGCTGTACGATGGTTCATTAGAGTTATTAATCTAATAAAAGAAGGGAAAAGGATAAGCTTATCAAAATAATTTAAATTTGTCTGAATGTTACTTGTTGCTGTACGATGGTTCATTAGAGTTATAAATCTAATATAAGAAGGGAAAAGGATAAGCTTATCAAACCCCTATCATTTCACAAGACAGGATAGAAATAAAAATTCCAAATAATTTATTTCAGAAAGCGCTCAATTTTTCTTTAATTTGAAGAAAAAATAATCCTTTACATATAATATTGGTAACAAAAATTAGATTTTATGCAAATCTCCCCCTTTTTCCTTCTTTCTATCATTTTTCGTTTCCTTCTTTGCATTTTTTCTTTTTTTCTCATATATTGTGCCCTCCTTCGGGGGTAAAGGGGAAGGGGGCACGTGCACCTGTGCCCCGCCCCGTAGCTACGGGCCTGTTCCCTCAAAAATAATTCATCCAATTTGGTCCAGCTGTAGACCAACTTTGAGCTTTTATGGAAAAATATTTCGAATTTTGAAAAAAAGTTATTTGGATAACAAAAATAGTAATAATAATGAAAATAATAATGATAATTTTAATGATACCAGTGGCGTACATAGGGGGGGGGGCAGTAGTCCTCGTGCCCCCCCTGGAAAATACAAAATTAAAAGGAAACAAATTTAAGAAGTAACACCTGACAATGACAAAGACTAAGGATTTGTCTAAATTCACTGTTAACACCAAATTTTATGAAACTTTAAACTAAAACTTTTGCAAAAACGAGACCTCGACATATTAGATGCTTATAACATGATGGAAGATGTAATAAAGGTATTCTATTTTCTATTTTTCTATTTTTTCTTACAGTCAATTAATAAAGTAATTGAGTCTTTAGCACAAACTCAAATATATAAACCTTTGGAACCTGATGTTGTAAACCTTTGATATTTCAAATTCAGAATATTTGATGTAACAGAATTCATAGTTTGAAATATCTAAGGTCTACAACATTTGGTTCCAAAGAAAATCAGAGTTTGTGGCAAGGACTCAATTCCTTTATTTCCATAAAGAGATATTAAGCGTAGTTTCAAGTTCCCCTTTATGCAATGATGACAATAACATCGAATGAAGGAAAGAGAAGTCTTAGCCTTCTAAAGAGAATACTTCATTACACAAGATGTACTATGACGGAGAGCAGACTTAATGATCTTGCACTTATGGCTCACTACTGAGAAAATCATTGAAATGTTTGTGCAAGCAAATCCCAGAAAATTGAAGTTTAAAAGAGTTGGTGAATATGTAGATGGAGTAAATTCTATCTAAAAATTTCAGAAGAAATTTCGTTTATAAGTGAAAATATGATTTTTTAATGATGCTATGATTATTGATTTACTTAGCTGTGATGGAGTTAAGTGATAAATTTATAAATTTATAGAGTAAAAATAATTTTTTTACTCTATAAGGTTAGTAACAACCAAAAATGTAGTCTTTTTGATGTATTTTATGGTGTTACTTGACTTTTTGAACAAAACAATTCCCGGGGGGGGGGGGCAAAAAGAAATCTTGCCCCCCCTGACTAAAATCCTGTGTACGCGCCTGAATGATACAGATATTAAATTGCCCGAGCACTAAATATCATTCAAATCGTATTTTTTGGTTTCAAGAAAAATTTAGTAAGTAAATTTAAAAAAAAAATAAGAAGAATAAATAACATTTAATGTATTTATAGTTACAGCCCTTAAATGACTATTCTATAAACTTACAGTTTAAAAACTTTACAATCTACGTAGAACTGTATAATACTATAAACTATAAACTGCATATTATAATATGTTTCACAAAAAAGTTTATTTTCTAATGTTTTCGGGAATAAAAATCATGAGATATATAGAGTAAACTAATGCTATGCATTTAACTAAGTTTGTCAGTAAATATTTAAAATTTGACGTTTACGGTTTATAATTTCAGGACTTTCTTGGAATTTGAGACTCATTGAGGTGGAGGCAGAATTTGAATTGTTTTATTTTATTTGATCAGATGGAAATCTTGAATGGGCAAAGCACTCGTTTGTTTTGGCTCAGGAAGATATAAAAATAATACAATTCAACTAAAACCCTTTCAAAATTATGATTTTTGAATTTTCATCTATATAAAAGTACATTCACGTACGTAATTTTAAAGTTTGTTGCTAAATATGTTATACCAAAAATATGCACAAAAGATATATTTATCATTATTTATTTCTAAGAATCGTTTTTCAATAAACCTAATTTTATTTATTTTGTTTGCCACACATGTTCCACTTTTAAAGTGCACAATGTATTTTTCTGTCTGAAAATATTTTTTAATTGATATTTTATTTCATACATTATACAATACATATTAACAACTATTTTTAAGAAGAACCCTCCCCCTTTCCCAGAGTATTTTACCCCTACAACCTTAGGTTCTCAGGACATTGCTACTATAAGACCGTTGCCTGTACGATGGTTCATTAGAGTTATAAATCTAATATAAGAAGGGAAAAGGATAAGCTTATCAAAATTAACTTGCGCCCCGCATGCGTCTGTGTTAAAACCGGCGCCAGGTAAACCAGATATATGTGTTACACAAAATTTAAATTTTTTAAATATTAATTAAACAGTTTAAATTTTTTCTGGATTTTTTTATTTAAAAAGACTCCCTTGCACCGCCTTTCTAAAACTTTGAAGAGTAGAAAACCCCTGCGAAGGAAGTAACCGTGACGGCCGACTCAATCCCTCCTCAGTTGTTTTCTGTCCCTAGACTAGGATAGTAGTGTTGCGGAGCTCCCGTGACGACCGTGCTAAACGACCCTGAGAGGTTTCAATGTTATGAGGTTTTGTCTCCAGAGGTAAGAAAGATGAAGCCTAGAACCAAACTGATTGCAATTCATCCTGTACATGGATATCCTATTCCTCCCCCGCAGGACGTGAAGGTCTCCAGGAGGAATGCCAGGGAGAGGAACAGGGTCAAGACGGTTAACAGTGGGTTCGATGTTCTCAAGAGTCACATCCCGACCGCAGCGCAGATCAAGAAAATGTCAAAAGTAAACATTCTTAGCCATGCTGTACAGTACATACAGAACCTACAAAGCATGCTAAATGATTCTCCCGATTCTACAAATGTGCAAGATACTATCAAGAAGGAGAAATGGAGTGGGGAACCTCTTGTACATTACGTACAGCATCCCCCGATCTGCAGTACATTTCCAACTGAACCCCCCGTATACCCTCCACCCTTAACCCCTCTCTCCCCCAACACTATGTACTACCCTGGAAACTACAGACAGTACGAGTCAGGATATGAAACCTACTCTGAACCTGACCATTTAACTCCTCAACCTAAACTACCTCTAGTCCTTCCTTCTCCTCAACCTTTACCATCTTCTTCTCATCCTCTAGCTCATGGACTCCAGTCTAACCTCCTGGAGCTCCAGTCTCCAGCTCCCTCCTTGAGAGCCTCCTACCTCCTTCCTCCGAAACATCAGGTTCCAGATCAGGATTCATCAGGAGAGGAAGACGATATTCTTGACGCTATCGCGGAGTGGCAACAAACGGAGCAATGAAGGACTGCAACGAAGTAGTGAAACCTCTGAGAAGAAATCAACAAAGCATCTGCTAGAAATACAACTTAAAAAGACATCAATGGCGAAATTTTCATGAGAATCGTGGCTGCTAATTAAGCATTAAAAAGTATGTGCCCTCATTACCTGAAAACACAAACAAACCTAAACGCTTAAAAAAAGACAGAAACTGGAACAATGGAAACCTGCTCAATTTTGTAAAACAGTTGGCATTATATCCTTGTATAACTACCCGCCACCCACAATTTAAACTTCCCACTCAACCTTTATTCTGTGAACTGCCAACAATATTTACTTTCAAATATTTAAATTAATTAAATCTGTGTATTTTGTAATTTTAAAACCCTGAAAATTATCTCCTCATTATCATAATATAGGATCTCGTGACGTTCTCAGATCTCATTTATATAAATCCGTTCGGAAAACATGTTTTTGAAAAATTGTAATTTAAACCATCTGCTCAGTTAGTTTTCAACCTGTTTTTATGTAAAATTGTACAAAATGTAAATGTAGATTACTATACTATGTACTCAGAACTGTGATTCAACTTTTATCATTGAATATATATAATTTTAGTTGATTATTAATTTTTTTTAAAATAAGGTTTCAGATAGTTAGATAGACGGAAAATAATCAAAATGATAGCGATATAGGGGTCGGAAAATAAAGCATGTAAAAGAGAAAGAAAACCCTTTTTTGAAAATGTATCATAAAGTATATTTTAATAAACATTTATATTGATAAAAGATGTCGATACAAAGCTAGATGTGTAAATAGCAAAATGATTTATATGAAACTAGGATTATAAGAAACCTTTATAATTATTTACATCTTTAAAGAGAATTTTACTTTACCAAGGGTTCACAAGACCAATTTTGCCAACAAAACACCCACCAGGAGCGTATTATATTATGTTAAAAGACATTATTTAAAGGGAATGTTGGTGAAAAATTCAAGGGGCCTATGGTCGCGTTGAAGAAACGTCTTCACAATAGCTTTATTTCGGTACCAATATATATATACAGGGTCATTCACAAAGGATGAGATCTAAAACTATTGAAATATGACGATTCCAAGTTCAAATTAACTTGTCTGCCTTGAATGTGGTCTTTAAATGAAAAATCGATTATTTAATATTTTGACAAAGAAAAAAAGCCTTATAGTTGCAGGGAATCATGAAGATAAGAAAACAGTGCAGTATAAATTCTGTACAGTCGTCTCTGAAGTCTCATCCTTTGTGGGTAACCCACGTACGTTTATCACTAATTTTCCCAGCAAATTGAAAAATTCGGTATGAATTTATATTACACCTAATATTATGCAATTGAAGCGAAACTTATTAAATAGAGTAATAAAAAAGTTAGCGTAAATACTAGTTTTATACTCAGAGATAATAGCACTAAAAAAAGTTATATCTATTTCGTTTAGAAAGTAGTTTTTCCGTACACAAAATGCTGCGAAAATATATCAGAAGAATATATTTTTTATTAGAAAAGGCATTGTTAAATAAAAAATAAGTATATAAGCAAGCAAGTATTACATTTGAGCACACTTGCAATTAAAGCTTTGAAATGGTATAAGAAAACTACTTTAGATTAATCAGATAAGGAACAAATTTATCAAGCAATAAAACTTGAATAAGTCTACTGTGTATTTCATACAATGCTTCTTTTATTGTATATCTATACAAATAAAGTAGTAATCTGTTTGTATGTCCGATCATAACTCAGAAACCCCTTAATCGATTTGCCTCAAATTTTGATTGGGAAATTCGGTAGAACCACGGAAATATATTGTGCTTGGTATTAAAAGGTCTAGGTTCCCAAACTAGTAACTAAATAAAAAATAGACAAATAAAATACTTCATAATTTTGACACGGAACCTTTCTATGTTTCTAGAATCACAATAGAAACTTGCATTACGCAATTTTTAAAATATTGAAAATCCGAAAGAAACCATTGATCATAAATGGCTTTAAAGGTAAAAAATTTCAATTTGCTAAGTCGAAAGTAATTTTTTTAGGGGGGGGGGGGAGGTATCATGTTTGTAAGAAAAGTAAGGGAATGAAGATTAAATGTTTTTTATTTCAATTGGTTTAGCAGGTGTAGGCGTTTACATTTCATACTATATACTGAGGTTAAAGGATTAGTTTTATTAGTTTTTAATGAATTCTCTTTAAAACTTTTAAAAAACCAAATAACGCAAACAAATGCAAAACGTGAATGTTATTAAAATGCTAACCAGGTAGTATAATGACTTACTTGTTAATCATAGATCAGACAAATCTAAGCTTGTTAAATATTCAGATGATGACGAATTCCCCCCTAGCCCTTTATACAGACAGAATCAAAAAAGATATCAGACTTGGATCAAGATATAAGATACGTGCATCCAACACGCGCCATCTAGTTTTCCACAGGGCAAAATCTGGAACATGGTCCGTGTATATAATTTTAATGCCTCTCCCCGCCAATTTTCATATTCTTAACTAGATAATTGCCTTAGACAGCATAGGCAAGTAAATTACTGTTGAGGGTGCAGTCTTATTCTTTATATGAGTAGGATATTATCCTGATAAACCATAATTTCCTAGTACTAGTCCTAGTCATACCGTGGGCTCACTAAAACGAGGGGGGTATATTTAAACTCTTTTTGATTGGAGACTTTCTTCCAAAGTGTTTATTTTACACAACGGACATTAGTTTTAAAGAAAAAACTGTTTCAAACTTAGATTATTTGGTCTCACAGAATTCATAGTTTTAAATATTTAAGGTTTCAAAACTGGGTTGAAAAGATATTGGGATAAGAAAATTAGAGTTTGTGACTCCATACCTTTAAATCTTTTTCATTAAAATCTCACCAACCTTCGATTATAAAACTGTTTCATCAGAGAATCTGATGAATTTATTTTGGACTTGCATTTACTAATTCAAATTGTGCCCATAGGGTGGTTAAAATCTAGCAAGAATGGCGTTCATACCATAATGTATATTGTTTATTGACTAGTCCTGTATTTTTCATATTTAACTATTCAATTTACTGCTCTATTGTGTCAAAAGTTCTTTAGACGGGATTAAAATTTGAACCTTGGGATGATATCTTCCCGCCTTAGTCTGACCCGAGGGGGAGGGTTTGACAACATAAGTTCAAATAGAGACATTTAACCGTGAAAAAGATGAAAATCGTGTCATGTTTTTTCCAACTAACGTCCGGTGAAGTGGCCTTGAAAAATTAATTTTCCTCCACATGCTGCGTTTTAGGGGAATATAGGCTGGATGATGGTGTTTTAACTGAGCATATTTCCACAAACCTATTCAAGTATTTTGAGGATCCAGTTGATTGAAAAAACTGATAAGAAAGAATTGTTTGTGGTGGTAGGAATGCTGTTAAAAATGAGGTTGAAAAATGTAGAATATGAGAAAAACTCGGCTTGTAAACCAACGCCTGAAATCTGCCAGATTATCTAAATAATCCACAAAACTAAAATGTTCGTAAAATTCGGAAACTGATTAATTATCCATAAAATTAACAACTTTCTTAAAAACGCCAATACCAAATCAATGCATTTTATTAGCTGTTAAAAAATTAAAAATTTTAGAAATATATAATTAAATGTTCGAAATATTTTCAAACCATATGTTCGGATTTTGCTTAAGACTTATAGTGCTTTCTTTATACTTCAGGACAATCAGATCCTTTGTGTGCATGGACTTGGAAAGGGGGTTGGGGTGGGAAGGAAACAGTTTTTTTTTGGGGGGGGCGACTGTTGTTGATGTATTGGGGTTGTGGAGGAACATTATGGAATTTCCAGGACTCCTGTCAAGAAAATATTTTGTCTTTTATTCACTTATTATTATTATTATTAAAATACTTTCTTCTTTCTCACCTATGATAGAAGAATATTTGAAAAATCAAATATTCTTGGTGTTCAGGGGCTGCCCAAACATATGGTAATGTAAAACTTGTAAAAATTGAATGATATAAAAGTTAACTTTTTTAATTTTCCTTTTCATAATTCATTATTCGTCATTAATGCAATCATATTAAATCAATGCTCAGTTAGCTGACATTTTTTTCTCTGGGTTAGAATGAACATGAGTTAAAGTATAATCTTAAAAATATTTCAATCCTTTGTAAAATATTTACAATTCAAAATTTTTAAGATGTTTTTTGTATAGTGTAAACTTCTTTACAGTGTTATACATTTTACATAATCCAATTGTAATCTAAATATCTTATGTAAATCTATCTATCTGTCTATCTATCTATCTATCTATCTATCTATCTATCTATCTATCTATCTATCTATCTATCTATCTATCTATCTATCTATCTATCTATCTATCTATCTATATATCTATCTATTAATCTTGTTATGAATCCTAAACCAATAAACAGTTTATAAAATATAAATAAAAATATTATTGTGTCTTCATGTTCTCTCCTGGGAAAATATGTTTTCCACAGGATAATAAAGATATTCTAACATACTTTTATCATGTAATGATGAAAAATTAGAAAAATACATTTAACGGATTTATTCTTAATTCAAAATGACAAGTTTCAAGACATTTTTGAATTTACGTGCATTATAATTTTTTTTGTAATAAGAGGAGATATGAAATAAAGGAAATAAGTTTTTGCCACAAACTGAATTTTTCTAATCCGTATATCTGTGCAACCTGATGAAGTTAGAAATAAGAGTTTGTGGCAAAATAGTGGAACTACGGGACTGTTCTTACATAGCTGATTTGTTCTCTTGTCTTGATTACATAAAAAGAATGCGATCGTGTATATTTCTTTATTTTCTTTTAGAACCAGAATTTAGATTTTTCTACTTAATTTATTCTGTATTTAACATGATATTTACATGATTTAAACTACAGAAAAGAGTTCATATTTAAACCCTTATTTAATATGATACTAAAGAATATATTAACACGCCTACCAGGACCTCACACATCAACACACACACACCCCCTTTCACACAAACACACACACGTGCCTAAGATGTTAAAGAAATCTCGTTGCTTCCTGATATTCAACCCTTTCCGGTCAAATCCTTAAACTCCTTAAAGGTCACACGGTTCACATATGCTCCTTCCATTCTCTCACTCACATCCTTAACCCCATCCAGGCGCGTGTCTACAGCTCATCCGGTCAACCTGTAGGCAGCCCTTAATTGTAATAGGGTCAACCTCTAGCCAGCTCTTGTAATATGGTCAACCTATAGCCAGCCCTGGTTATAGGGTCAACCTGTAGACAAGTCTTGTAAAAGGGTCAACTTCTACCCAGCTCTTGTAATAGGGTCAATCTGTAGAGAAGTCTTTTAATAGGGTTAACCTGTAGAGAAGTCTTTTAATAGGGCCAGCCTGTAGAGAAGTCTTTTAATATGGTCAACCTGTAGAGAAGTCTTTTAATAGGGTCAGTCTATATCTTAAACCCGTTTTGATATAAATAAGCAATATTAAAGACAGGTGAATAATTTGTATTGCTAGTTATTCAAGTTGAAGAATTCAAGAGAAAAAAAGAGAAATATCAATTGAGGGGGGGGGTTGTATGCAACATCCCCTGCACCCCCTTCCTTTACTAGAAGACCAGTGTGTTTATTTTGATAGAAAATATTCATTATTGTTGAATATTTATATAATAAATAAACATATGTTGGACATTGAGGGCAATGAATGGATAATGTCGGACAGCTGAATATCCAGGGTAACCCGGTAGATTGAAGGATGAATAAATAAATTATATAAATGATAAATTGATAAATAAATAAATGGAATATTTAATGCAGAGATTAATAAATAAATGAGACTATTTGTATAAAATTTTTTGAAATCTCTGTCTATCTGTCTCTCAATATTTATACTAAAAAAAATCATAATTAGAAAAATTTTCTTTTTATCAAAGTACATTTAGATCAGTTTCTATGCATTTCAATCAATTTACATCCAATTAAATCCGTTTTTAAGTCCATTTACCCCCTTTTTTTTATAAATATTCATTAACATCCATATCCATTCTATATTAAATTCTATCTATCTTTTTATTTATCTATCTTTCAATCTATTTATCTAACTATCTATCTATCTATCTATCCCGTTTATTTATCTTTTTCTCCTGTTTTATTTACTCTTTGAGACTAAATCTTTAATGTAAATATTATCTATGAATAAGAGAACTGGGAGACCATCACACTTGGAACCAGGCAAAAATATTTCCTCTTGTCAAGATACAAAACTTTGGTTATTATACATACATATATATATATATATATATACATATACATATTCTTTCTAATAGCAAACAAATTTTTTAGCAATTTTTTTTATAAATTTTCTTTCTTCTTTTTTCTTTCATCCTTTCTTCTGTCTAATTCTTTATATCCAATCTCTAGAACCCTTCTATACTTGAGGGTCACATTGATATACAGAGCCTTTAGAAAATTTATTTCTCAGATGATATTATTCTGTCGAAGTAGCTGTTTGTCTGTCTTGTCTGTTAGTTCATGTCTATATTGTGTATGTTTTCATTATCTTTTTGTTAATCTGTCTTTTGTCTTTTCATCGAATATTTTAGTCATTTTTCATCTTGTCAAATCTTTAGTTAGTCTGTTTTTATCTTGTCTATAAGACCATATCAAATTAACAGTTGTTTGATTTCGACACTTTTGTAGTCTTGTAGTCTTTCACGTTTATATCAATATTGAATCCACGTGACAAAGTTGAACTTGCAGCTGACATTGTTTTCTTTTCTTTTTAGAATTTTTTTAATACTAGGCTTTTAGGGCGCTTCACTTCGCGCCCATCTTCTATTTAAATTGTGAACATGTTCTTTTTGTTTACATTTTAAAACAAAGAAGAAAAACATTTTGTGGATGCCACACAAAATTTGGTCCCTATCCGTTCAGCCGTTTTGACGTTTATTGGATACAATTAAACGGACAAGCTAAATTTATATATAGATTTCTGTATTTGTTCTGTATTCTGTAATGAGGTGCCCGAATTAATTTATCTTCACTATCTGGTTTTTTGGGAAATTTATCTTCCTTGGAATGTTTCATAAATTTAAATTGATAAAAAGTTGTTCATACATAATTAATCAATAAATTGGAGGGTTGGATTAGATCGAAATCTTTACTCCTGTTCCAGAAAGGATTGTTATTACTATTGATAAAATACTAATTTTTTATATTTTAGTAATTGATAAGAGAGTTAGAATTAGACAAATCAAATAAATACTTTTATAAACAATTTAAAATAGAAAATATGGCAGAACATCAGCCATTTTATATTTATTATTGTTCCATTTTAAACTTCCCGCATTTTAATGTTTCAATGTTTTCGTGTTACATTCTGATATATCATTATGTTCCTTTTTAACCTTTGTCCCATCATTGATTGCGGGGATATCCTTATTTTTCCAACTGAAAATTGAGTGCATAGAAAATTGAATGTACAGTGTTTACACTTTACACCTTCTGCAAATGACATCACGTAGTTCCCGGAAGCACTACATTTTAAGTTAGAAAAACAAGGATTTATCTGTCATCCTTGATCAGACAAATATCTAAAAAGTACCGTTGTGAATCGGGCATGCTACATCTTTTTTAATGTAGGGTAATACTTTTGCTTGAAGATGTCTGAACTTCTGAAGGAATATTTTTATTTAATTACAAACCGGAACAGATTCGAGAATTTAGTGTTGGAATAGAAACTAAAGTTTTGTTTTTCGGAAGTTTTAAAACAAAATCACATTTTATTCATAAAATTACTTCTTTCTAACGTGGTCACTAGCAGTGATTTAAAACTAAACAATCCCTTTTCCATTAAATACAGAAATATATTTTAAAGTGTTTAAAGGATATGGATGTAAGGATATATGATGGGGNTATATTTTAAACATGTGCGAAATTCAAGTAATTTTAGCCGCAACATCCTCAAACAGGAAATCTAAAATTCTTAAATATTTTAATACTTAAAGTGTAAAATTCAATATCCAGACAGCTTTTATAATATTCATATACATATTGTATATATATTATTCATTTAATTTTTATTCTGAAATACAAATATATGCATATATATATTTTAGTTAATAAACTACAAATTTTATTAAAAAAAATTACTCTGAATATAATGTTTCACGTTTCACGAAGATCCTCAGTAGTCAGAATTCTTAATGCTTCAAAGAGTTTATTTCTCTTATATTGGGTATATTTCTCTTATATTGGGTTTATTTCTCTTATATTGGGTATATTATATATATTTTTTTAAATTTTACAAACATCACTTTGCAATAATTTTCCTTTTAAAAATAAAGTACTAAACTGCAATATACCAATTATCATGATCACATTTTATTAAATCGATGAAAATAGATATGATATTTATATACGTGTGTGACAGTACAATCTTGAATTTATAAAGCTAGGTTTAGGTTAACGACCTTTTGATAAAAGATTCACTATTTTAATTGCTAGTGTCATATGGTTTACAGTAAAAACATGAACAGGGAGGAATAAAAACAAAATTTAATAAGTTAAAGTAAAAATTATCCTGAATTTTTTCTAGATTTCCGTAGAAAAAATAAAAATCGAAAAAAAGAAAATTTTAAAACACTTTTACCCCTGTAGTTTGACCTGATAGCCCTATATTAATGTCATCTGTTAAACCTGAAATTATTGAGCAAATGAGACTTTTTCCCAGGATTTTCTAGGAGCTGTTTCCAATTCCGAAAAGTCTTAAGAACTGTTTCCAGGTGTTATTAGGAGATTTGGGAGCTGTTTCCAGGATATTTCTAGGATCTGATCCCAGGAGTTTCTAGGATCTATTCACAGGAGATTCTAGGATCTTTTCTCAGGAGATTCTAGGATGTTTTCTCAGGAGTTCCTATGATCTATTCAAAGGAGCTTCTAGGATCTATTTTCAGGAGCTTCTAGGATATTTTCAAAGGAGTTTCTAGAATCTGTGATCAGGAGTTCCTAGGATTTATTCTCAGGAGCTTCTTGGATCTATTTTCAGTATCTTCTAGGATCTTTTCTCAGGAGCTTCTGAATTTATTCTCAGGAGCTTCTAGGATTTGGTCTCAGGAGTTCCTAGGATCTATTCAAAGGAGCTTCTAGGCTCTATTTTCAGGAGCTTCTAAGATATTTTCTCAGGAGTTTCTAGGAGCTGTTTCCAATGCCAGTACTGTTTCCAGGAGTTATTAGGAGCTGTTTCCAAGAAATTTGGTAGCTGTTCCCAGGATATTTCTATGATCTGATCCAAGGAGTTTCTAGGATCTATTCTTAGGAGCTTACAGGATCTATTCTTAGGAGCTTACAGGATCTGTTCTCAGGAGCTTCTAGGATCTGTTCTCAGGAGTTCCTAGGATCCATTTACAGGAGCTTCTAGGATCTATTTTCAGGAGCTTCTAGGATATTTTGTCAGGAGTTTCTAGAATATATGCTCAGGAGTTCCTAGGATTTATTCTCAGGAGCTTCTAGGATCTATTTTCAGGAGCTTCTAGGCTCTGTTCTCAGGAGCTTCTAAATTTATTCTCAGGAGCTTCTAGGATCTATTCTCAAGAGCTTCTAGTTTCTATTCCCAGGAGCTTCTAGGATCTACTCTCAGAAGCTTCTAGGATCTATTCTCAAGAGCTTCTAGGATCTATTCTCAAGAGCTTCTAGTTTCTATTCTCAGGAGTTTCTAGGATCTACTCTCAGGAGCTTCAGAATTTATTCTCAGGAGCTTCTAGAATCTGTACTCAAGAGCTTTTAGGATCTGTTCTCAGGTGTTTCTAGCTTCTGCAATTATTCTAAGGAGTTTTTAAGATCTATTCCCAAGGTGTCTGGAACCTGTTCCTTGGAGTTTCTATGATCTGTTCCAAGTATAAAGGTGCTGCTCCTAGAATTTTCCAGGATCTGTTCCAAAGTGTATAGGTGCTGTTCCTAGGAATTTCATGAATCAGTTCCAAAGGTAAATTTAAAAATCTAGAAAACTGCTACTTACTAGGAATGCGTTGGACAATTAGTATTAACACACTGTATTCATATATCATGTCCATTTTCAAATGGATTAAAAATTGCGAAAGTTTTAATCATTTGAATCAATTTTGATCTATTTAACACTTTTTGCCAAGCATTTGGTACTTTTTTGCTCCAGGACATTAGAACTGGAATAAATGAGATAATACCAATCATTTCTCTGCACGAGAATATTCAATTCATATTTAATATTTTTGTTGAAATCAAGGTGCAACATATGTAAAAAACCTATTTCAAAATTCATTTTTGGATCCGTATAATTCACAATCAGTTTGAATCCCGCATGTAAACAAAATTTTATTAAAAATTATTTGTTTAAGTTTTTTTTTTAAATCGGTAATAAAAGATACAATGCAAAACGAAAAAACCGTTTATTTGGTAGATTTTACATAAAATGAAAAAAACTTAAATGTTTGAAAACTAATTCTTATTTTTACTTATCCCCTAATTGTTAGTACACATTAAACAGCATACCCCCCCCCCCTCAAATTTTCCAGACTTTACCAACTTTGAAATCTTAATTTTTAAATTTAACCATGTTATTTGTTGGATGTAAAATGTGGATCGATGCCTCTAAGANGCTTTCATCCTCCCCCCCTCCCTTCAATGATAGTTGTGGACCACCCCCTCTACAAACACAGCTTTGTGTCGGTAGTCCAGTACACCAATATAATTAGGCAACCTTTGCTCTTATAAATCCAGGAAGAAGTAAAAAAAATTAAGTAAAAAAATCTTATGTTTGATGAGTAAAATATCTGTTAAATTTTTGTGTATTTTTATTTTTTTTTGCAATTTTTTCCTGTTTCTGTAAATTCCCAGATGTGTGGAAAGCAGTTAATCTAATAAATCTTGACTTTAGATAATTAGATCAGATAGATAGATAGATAGATAGATAGATAGATAGATAGATAGATAGATAGATAGATAGATAGATAGATAGATAGATAGATAGATATATAGATAGATAAAGGGATTGATAGTTTGAGATATATGAAAGAGACAAAACGTATACTTATAAAAAACTAAATTGTACATGCATGATATCTTTTGCCAGAAAGAGCTTGTGAATTAAACTATTAATTTAAAGAAAAAAAATCAGTTAAAAATTAATTTATAGAACGTATTAATTGATTTTACGTTTTATTTGAATCTTTTCTTTCATAAAGGTGATTTTAATCGTTTGTAATGTTCTCTGTTGCCTATAGGAGTTTACTGGCTCGACATATTAGTTTCCTAACCAATTTTTATTTTTCACTTGAAACTATACTGTTCTTCTTATTTCTTAGAATATCAGTAATATTCTATTTTGTTCTGATGCTTTTTATTCTGTTTTGGTGTTCTCTGTACGGTTTTGCTCTATTCTATTCTATGTTTGTTTGTTTAATTCTGTGTTTTTTTCTAACTTGGCCTGTTTTATTCTCCTCTATTCTGTCCAATCCTGTTCTATTCTGTCCAATCTTGTGTTGTCCTAGTCTCTTCTGTTCTATTCTGCTCTTCTTTGTATTTAGTCTATTCTGTTTTGTTTTTGCCTATCCTGTTCCTATACTATTCTATCCTGTTCCTATACTATTCTATCCTGTTGTTCCTATACTATTCTATCCTGTTCCTATACTATTCTATCCTGTTCCTATACTATTCTATCCTGTTCCTATACTATTCTATCCTGTTCCTATACTATTCTATCCTGTTCCTATACTATTCTATCCTGTTCCTAAACTATTCTATCACGTTCTGTTTTGTGTTTTTATATTCTATTCTCTCCCTGCTCTATTCTGTTCTATCCAGAACTGTGCTGAGTTCTGTCCTATACTGTTCTGTGTTTTATCCTGAACTGTGCTGAGTTCTATCCTATACTGTTCTCTGTTTTATCCTGAACTGTGCTGAGTTCTATCCTATACTGTTCTCTGTTCTATCCTGAACTCTGCTGAGTTCTATCCTATACTGTTCTGTGTTTTATCCTGAACTCTGCTGAGTTCTATCCTATACTATTCTGTGTTTTATCTTGAACTATTCTGGGTTCTATCCTATACTGTTCTGGGTTCTATCCTGAACCGTTCTGGGTTCTATCCTATACTGTTCTGTTTTTTTCCTGAACTGTTCTGGGTTCTATCTAATACTGTTTTGTTCTCTATCCTATACTGTTCTGGGTTCTATCTTATATTGTTCTGTTCTCTATCCTATACTGTTCTGGATTCTATCTTATACTGTTTTGTTCTCTATCCTATACTGTTCTGGGTTCTATCCTGAACTGTTTTGTTCTGTATCCTATAGTGTTCTGGGTTCTATCCTGAACTTTTCTGGGTTCTATCTTATACTGTTTTGTTCTCTATCCTATACTGTTCTGAATTCTATCCTTTTCTGTTTTATTTTAGCTTAGTAATTATCTGATCCCTCTCTGTGTATGCTGTTTTACCATCAATTTAAAATATATTTAGAAGTATCCTTATTTAAACTCTACATGGTGGCATGTGCCTTTTGAAATATTAAACCCTATTTAATCTTTAACCCTCTTTCTGAACGTCCAGAGCAAATCTATGTATACCCCCCCCTTCCCAGGGTAATAACACCTATTCTAATCCACAGCTGTTTAGTTTAACAATTGTAATGTTGGTGCCGGAATAAACGTTATTGAAACCATTACATTTTACAGCTAACCTCATGCTCAGCTACTTAAACCTATTCAAATATAAAACAATATTTTTCAATTCAATGATTTAAATATATGACAGAATATTTATTAAATAAAGAGATAATCCAAATAACAGGGTTTTGA
The DNA here is from genome assembly GCF_000591075.1 of Eurytemora carolleeae. Taxonomy (NCBI): domain Eukaryota; kingdom Metazoa; phylum Arthropoda; class Copepoda; order Calanoida; family Temoridae; genus Eurytemora; species Eurytemora carolleeae. Next base: position 157,865 of record NW_019396577.1, on the reverse strand, counting down.
CTAAATGAAAATTACATAAACAGAATGAAAGAAAAGATATAGGACTAGAAGATGATTACACTGATTGCCAGTCTACAATTGCATCAAGAACATCCTCCTCGCTTTCATCCTGAGTATCTGCAACCGTCGAGTCGGGAGGAGAAGTTAACTCGAGCCCAGAGCTAGAGCAGAACCCGGAGAAAGGTAAAGAACTAGACCCGGAGACAGGTTGAGATTGAAACCCTAATCTTGAAAAATACCCGGAACTAAACCCTACTTTAGAATTGACTTGAGCGTTGTATCTCCAGTTTTGGTTCCATGAATTCATGTTGCTGTAAACTGGAGAATTCTGCTGAACGGAATGAATAACTCCCTGAGAACAAAAGGAGGAAGGTTGGAAATTTGATGTTGGAGTAATGGTACAGTATAGAGAGGGATATTGGAGAGCTGAAGCTGGAGATGGAATGGTAGGAACTGGAGAAGGTATTTGTGTTCCAAAGGGTTTACTGCTTCCAGGAGATGGTATAGTGGAGACTGGAGAATGCATATATAAGGATTCATATCCGCTCTCTGATCCAGTAGGAGCCCTGTGCTCATGAACCTCATCTACTTCATCTCCTCCAACCTCATCTCGGGGGTATACACAAGATTGGTTAACTGGATTAAGAATATTGTGAAGATATTTAATATATTCTGATGCATGGTTTAATATGTTCACTTTACTCATCTTCTTTACATTAGCAGCGGAAGGGAGATGCAGTTTTAATATTTCAAAACCTCGGTTCACACTTTCCACCCTGTTCCGTTCTCTGGCGTTTCGTTTTATTGTTTTCAGGTCTTCTTGCGGTTTCATTTTATATCCATGAACGGGATGAACAACTAAAAGTTTACCACGAGGAGCCATTATACACCACGCACCCTAGACTTTGCTTGTAAACCCGTCAGATAACGAACAATAAAACACTAAAAAACTTAAAGCAAGAAATTCGCGAAAAAAGTGTGTAAAGGCGGGAGCCGATCTTAATTCAGTAGCTCGTTATTCATGCTATATGATTTAATCAAAGGTCCATCTTGTCGGCCTGCGGGATCCATCAAATAAATATATTCAAAGAAAGTAATTTATTTACAACTTTTGAAGTCTTGCAAGATCTGGCAACATGTGTTCAGGTTGAGGTACAGAATACAACTGCTCTCTGATCCCAGGTTGACCGAAACAGTTAGAGCGCACGCCGGTTGATACCACACAGGTTCACAATAAAAATCACAAAAAAGATAACCTTAACAAAACTAAATTTATCATGTATAACAACAGAGAAATTCTTTTTTTTTAAATAGTAAAACTAGCAAAATAGTTCATAATTTCAATTAATTATTGGCGAATTGAATCAAATCAGACCTTTTTTTAATAAAATGTTAAAGAAATATTCTATTTTGGGAGTTTGTAAATTATGTCATTGAATTGGATTAGTAGGGGGTGGTCTGGAGATACAGTTATATTATATTCAGGCAATAAATAGGAGATATGTAAGGATAGTTTTTGTTTACCATTATAAACTGTATCCTGGATATAATCAAAACCAATTTATATAGGTTATAAATTAGATATACATACTCGTAGCTACAGGGTTACCCACAAAGTATGAGACTTCAGAGGCGATTTTACGGAATTTGTGTAGTCCGTTTTCTTGTATGCAGGGTTCCTTGTAAGTCAAAATTGGTTTATTTCTGTGCTTTATAATTTAGTAAACCATCAAATTACTCAATTGAATGCAGAAACCAAAAATCAAGCTTCAAGTCAACATATTTTTAGAGTTTTGGGTCGTCTTTACAGTCTCATCATTTGTGGGTAATCCAGTACTTACAGATAGAATAGATATGTTAAAAAATAGAAGAATTGAGAGTTGATAGATTAGTCAAGAGAAATAATAAATATTTAAGTATTTAAACAAAATGATTTAAATATGTGAGATATTTCATATATATAGAAAATGCAATTATAAGGTAATAGAAGAGTTAAAACATCAAGAAGGGTTAGAGAGTAGAGACCCATTTTCCAGGGACAACCCTAGCTTGGACGTTTAGATAGCTGGAAAGCCTCAATTTCCAGAGACAAACCTTTGGAAGACTGGAGAGCAAGAAACTTTCCGCAGACAACTCTCTAAAAGGCTGAAGAGCCAACAACTTTACGGAGTCAAACTTGTAGAAGGCAAGAGAACCAGCAACTTTCAGGAGACACCCCTCTAGGAGGCATACTTTCTGGAGACAACAATTTCAGAGGTTAGAGAGCCAAATCAATATTCTTGAGTTTTAAATAGTCCAAGGAAGGGTAGATTTGTATAGGCAAGGATGGAAGAGGAATCCCTAGACATTCAATTATTAGTATATTTGACCCGTGAATTCGCTTTACAATATATCAACCAGAAAATTCACATTATAGATCACTTTTCAGATTTCGGAGTATAGATCAAGGTACGATCTAAATGTATTTGGAATTGGATTCAGGGTTTTTCTAAGTAAAGATTATTCAAATATTCACATTTATAGAAAAGATTATTTTATTGGACCTGGTGATCTTTTGATCCATGATGGGCAAAAAGCGTGTTTATATTTTGGTAATTTTTGAAGTAGAGATCGCATATTATATATCTGATGTTACTTGATGTAAAATCAATCTTAGAATTGCCAATATTTTGTACTAAAATCATCTATCCGATCCTGCAATCATCTATCCGATCCTGCAATCATCTATCCGATCCTGCAATCATCTATCCGATCCTGCAATCATCTATTCGATCCTGCAATCATCTATCCGATCTTGCAATCATCTATCCGATCCTGCAATCATGCAGAGGAATACCCTTTTACGATCTCTAGTATTGTAAGATCTCTTTAAGATCTTATGTTAGATTGTTTTATTCAAAATATATAAAGTATTAACACGCTTTGGGGTTCCAGTAAATCTCAGGAATTTAACTAAAATTCTTTAATTTAAGGAGTGGCATGTCCGATTCACACTGATACCCTTTAATCCTTGATCTGATCAACAATGTGGAGTTATCGTCGTAGTTACTAGCTTGAAACTGCTTAATTCTGACAATTTTACCCGTTGTTTCTGTAGCAGAAATTCGTAAGTCCCTTCTATGGAGAAATCGTCATTTAAAATAATCAATTTTCAAAGATAAAAACATGAAAGTCACTTTTATCTTTGACCATCACAAAGCTTTTCAGGGTACCGTTGTTAATCCTACATGTCACAATCTTTATAAACGTAGATTCCCTTTAAAAGCCGAGTTGAGTCGATATGGCGAAGCACTACTTCAACCAAATGTTTTAGCCCCTGTTTATGGTTAAGATCCTTTTTTTCGACCTGGTAATTTTGGTTGGTTTAGCTTTTAATTCTTTTTTAAAATTATTCTTTATTTCTTAAAACACATTGAATTAGACTTTTACAAAATGTAAAGGAATTTTGGAAAACAAATATATTGTTTAAAGCTGATTTTTTAAAGTTTGTTTTTGTTCTTTATTTTACCCTTACCGGGAATCATTAGGGTTGATATTGGACGATAACTGGATGACAGGGCGAATTCTTGTATAACTAACTTATATGCAGTTCAAATACCTCTTCTTGGCATTTATTGTATCATAGAATTTAGAAGGGGGGGGGGGGGGGCGTTGTTTTTAGCATTGATGATAAAATTCAAGATCAGAAATTAAATATCTAATAAAAAACTAAAGAATGTTTATTTGTATTTGTACTTGTCGGAGTAGTAACATTTGAATGGGATTTTCCTTCAGAACACACAATCCTTTATTTCAGGATTCTTTGAGATTAAAAAAATCAATTTCAACAATCTTATTTTCTAGACACTCTAGATATTCCTGGCCGGATACTTCTTTTCTAAACAATCGTTCCTAGATACTTCGTTTCTAGATACTCATTTCATAGATACTTCTTTTCTAAACACTCTATCCTAGATATTTCTTCTCTAGATACTTTTTTTCTATATACTTCTTATCTAGATACAAAATACTCACTCCTTTTTTGGATAATTCTTTTTTGACACTTCTTTTCTAGATACTTTCTTTCTATATACTTCTTTTCTAGATACTTACTCTCTAGATATTTCTTTTCTAAACACTCTTTCCTAGATACTTCTTTTCTAGATACTTTTTTTCTATAAACTTCTTATCTAGATACAACATACTCCTTTTTAGATAATTCTTTTTTTGATACTGCTTTTCTAGATACTTCTTTTCTAGATACTTCTTTTCTAGATACTTACTCTCTAGATACTTCTTTTCTAGATACTTCTTTTCTAGATACTTCTTTTCTAGATACTTACTCTCTAGATACTTCTTTTCTAGATACTTCTTTAAAGATTTTTTAAAGACATTTCTTTTTAAGTTCCTCCATTTTTGGATAATTTCTTTTCCGGAAACTTCTTTTCTAGATAATTGTTTCTAAATACTTTATTTAGATAATTATTTATTAAATATTTCTTTTGTTGTTGACATTCTCATTTAAGCAATACTTTGATAAACTGTAGATTCTAGTATTCTGTTTATCTTGACATAACAATTGAGATAATAAGATTTCAATTTGATTTGCGACGGTTTAAAGATTGTTTATGTTGGAGGTAAAAACCAACCTCGGCCTCAATTCAGTAATTAAATTCAAAATACTTTAATTGACGTTGGACTCTTGCTGGAGAATTAAGTGGTTTTGTTTATTGGCAGATAAGAGAGAAAGGGGGGG